>NC_070581.1:6300731-6600731 GCF_027409825.1 Scomber japonicus | reverse complement strand
GTTTAAAGGTTTTAGTGAGTTATTTTTAAATTGAGGGCAAACTAAATATTTGGCTATAGATTGAAAGGGGAGTGGATGAGTTTGTTTCCAGGGTACTAGTGCGGTATCCTGATTAGACCTGTAGCTGAAAAACTTTTATATCTAGAGTTAAATAGTCAAATATGGTGATACATATAGCCAAATCCTCCAATTACACCCATTTATTAGTTATGCAAGAGTCACTGCAGCCAATGATGAACAGCATAGGCCTCCAACCTGTGAAAAATATGCATGATTATGACATAAAAAAGGTAGTATTGTCATATCAGTTACATAAAGACAACACATTGATTTAAATGTTTAGAAAATATAAATAAATAAGAAAAAAAAAGAGAATAAGAGAAGTTTTTCAAAAGTTAGAGTAAAAACTGGGTTAAAATAGATTTAAAAATACAGAGGAAAAATAAAATGTAATTATAGAAATAAGGTTTAATAAAAGCTAGACTAAAAGTAGATATACTGGTAGGTTTATATGTACCTGAAGAAAAAACATTTGAATATGGCCCAAAAACGGCTCTATGGGGAAATAAGCAAATAATCTATTTAATATTCAGGTCTATATTATTATAATAAACACATGGCAGAATATGACTTTAAACCTTTGACCTGGTTCAACTGTATCTGCGTTTCGTCATAAGTGACACACCTGTGATGTATTTCCTTTCAGTCACAGCTCCACTGTTTGATTGTTTGGCGGCTTGTCGCTACTCTTATGTTCAATGAAAGCACGACTTTCAATTCTGTGTTTTTTAAAAGGGAACTAGGCGTGTTTACCGCCTCCACACCACAGGGACAATAACTTGTATCACCTGACTATATAGATACTGAAAAGTGGTACAGAGTGAGAGCTCACCTTGTTGACTCATCTTCCCCCAGGTAACAGTAGTGAGGAAATAGTCCAGGGCAGCTACGGTCCCCTGACCCGTCACAGCGTCCGACACAAGTATGGTGTTGTTGAGGTCGATATGAAGGACTAACTTTCTCCTCTGGTCGTTATTTAAAGACCCAAGCCCCCGAGGGACTTTCACTGCTGGCTCCCCGGTACCGCACGCTGGCTCGGGGATATCGCTGCTGTTTGTCCCGTCGTGCTCATCAGCTCGTCGGCCGCTTTTTTGACCGAACTCCGCCATGAGAGAGAAAGCGATACAACAGACGAATTATTAGTGGGAAAATAATTCAACTACTGAATTAACCGGCTCAGCTGTCTGACTCATGCTTATTTACTTCCTCATTCGCCAAGCCACCTTCTTCTTCAGCAAGAACACTGCAAGGCGGGCTAAAGAGCGCCCCCCGCCGGTGCTTTGGAGTACTGCATATTGAAGGGATTTCCACTCTCCACACAGGCTTTTTCCACACAGACTTATTCTGGTTGATTAAGCATCAGTTTGAAATTTGGGAGAGCTATGATAGGAATTTTGTGTCCCCGCCAACAAGGAATATGCATCAACACAGACAATACAATTGTAATTTGGCTTAATTAAGCCAAAGATGCATCTAACCTGCTAAGAGGCCCAGAAAATCAACCACTATTCTTTTTAAAATTAGGAATATGCATGGTGTAAGAATATTTTTTACTGATATAATACAGATATTAAAAACTACACCTTGACAACACCATTAAATACAAGGTTAGGTTAAAAAAAATGCTTTAGTCACCTCAAGAGAAGTATTTTCTTATTGTATGTCTTTCTGTGGTACTGAATCCCAAGCCTAAAGGTTCCTACTAATATCATAATTCTTTACAAGAAGAAGGTGACAAATATATATATATATTAGATTAGGTATTTTCGTATTTGTTCTTTTAAACGGCAAAACAGCTGGCCAATGTAGTTTTTGGCAAACAACTATAATAGGAGTGCATTATGTAGTAGGGACTATTTTTGGCAGTGGATTAATACACATTTGGAACTAATTCTTTCATTGTTGGTTTTGTTCTTTTCATGGGATGTGTTGGCAGTAAAGATATATAGAATACTGCCAAAAGTATTTTAGTATTTATTGCTCTTGGTGGTGGCATACTGCCCCACTGCCCAAAAAAACATACTAGGAAATTAGGCTAATTACCACCAAATAGTGACGCTGGGGCATCCCCATACAACCTGCGTGGGTGTAACACGTGACACCAAAGTGCAGAAAAATTGTTCATCTTGTCCAATAAACTGTAAAACACTGTTGTCAGCGTTTCTCAAAATTGTTTTTATTTATATTAACCATTTATATGTATCCACAGCAGCATTCTTAATGATCCCCACTTTATATACGCAGTTTATTACAAAGGAGGGGAGGGGTGAGACCGGACAACTCACGCAAAACAGAAATAATGAAATGTAGCAAAGATTCAGGGAGAAAGAAGGGGTCGGGGGTATGTAACAGGGGCTGGGGTTACAGCCTGTATGAACATGCAGTCATGCACATTTCAGTTTATACTGAAGCCTTTGACGATTGCATCCACAGGATCGTATATCTAAACAAGTACAAAAAAAAAAGTACGCTAAAGCAACAGAAGCCAAATGAAGTTCATAAAGCGACAAAAGACCAAAAAAAAAAAACAACCTGTGCCCTCTGTTTTTTAAAAAGTTCCCATTTGACATTGTTTTTATCAGTTGCTACAATTCCAATCCAACTTACTGAATACCTTGCCACAAAAAAGGAAATAAAAATAAAAATCAATACCTCAAAAAACACAAAAAACAAAAAGATTTACACACATTACAACAATCTTCACTCAAACTCCCCAAAATTTACCCTATAATTGACCACAGCTTGCTCGATAACGAGAATGTTAGCCGGGTCTGGTCGAGGTTAGCGGTGAGGTTTTTAAAAATTATTTTTTTAGCTTGAAAAACCAGACAGCAAGGTGCGTTGGTGCGTTGAAGCCTGGCAGGCACATCGCCCAACTCTGCTGAGGCAGGTTGAGGATGAACTCCTTTAGCAGCAGCTTACCACGAGCCGCTAAAACAGGAGCTCAGAGATTATGTGTGTGAGTGAATAGAGAACTACATACAGCTTGTTAAGTCTTTATCCATGTGTAAGTAGATTTATGCCACTATATATCGATGATGTGTGTGTGTTCGTGGATGTCTAGTTAGTACTGAGTACACATCTAAATGTGCGTCTGAAGGTCTTTCATAAGTGAGTGCAGTCAAGTCCCCCCCCCTCCACCCTCCAAAAAGACCACCTCCAGATCTCCTAACATTGCACCGTTATTCTGACACAAGTCAGATGTAAATAAATGAGCACTGATGTGTCTTTTTTAGCTGCAGCTTCCAGCTACTCAGCTAATGTTCCTTGTGGAGTCGTTGGTCGGTTCACATCCACCTGGGACACCCCCACCCTCTCCCACCCCTTTCCGCCTCCGGGTCGCCAGCTTTCGTCAGGATTCCCCTTCGGTTCCAGATCGTGACTAGTCCACCTCCTCCATGTTGCTGTAGGATGGTGCAGCGCACTCTCCGGAGTGGGCGAAGAGGTCAGAGGGCACCTCCGGAGTCAACGTAGGCGGCCCTTCAGGATCCAGGTCGCTCCCGAATAGTGACTGGCTAGAGGCCTGTAAAATAAACCAGTGTTGACAATAAATCATGCTGGTTTAGTCATCAGGGAGATTTCATGGTGAAGATAAAAAAAAAGAAAAAGAAATAAAGTGCAAAAAGTCTCTGAACAGATGAACATTTTATTTCCAAAATGCTTTATATATTAGAAAGCAGCATTTTGTTTGAGGCATCTAGATACATTATTGCAGGAAGATTAAAACAAGTCATGATTCCTATTCTTATTACAGTACTTGCAACAAGTATATTACAGATAGACCATTATTTTCTCACAAAATATAGATCATGGTTAAACTTTCCAATTTACATATCTGACACACTGTTTCATCTTCAGTCAGGTCCGTTTCTATCAAGTTGATTTAAGGAAAACTCAAGTACAGTTTGTGCTGAAGGCTGTTTTTTCCTGTTAATCAAACTGTGCTGCTGTTTACATCGCCTACTGGGGGATTTTCATATTTTCAAGCTCTTCACCATAGTTAAACCCTTCAAAAGCAGTGTGTGTTGAACCACAGATTTTATTTTATTTTTTGAAACCTAGACTAACTTCAGCGTTGCATATATATCTGAATCAAGTATACACAGTCTGTTGATGCGCTCAGCTATGCCGAAAAAGCATTTAAGGCAAAACAGGTCTGCTCTGCACTGCCTACACACCAGAAGAGCACACTGGGATTTTTTTTCCTGAGACCCGCATCACATTTACACATACACACCCACAACCACTCCCAACAGCTGCAGCAGCAGAGCAAAGAAATTATTCATGAAATAGTTTAGTTGCTGAAAGTGATGACGACCTTAAAAAAAAGCTGTTAAAACATTCATAACTTATCTTCTAACATTCTATAATAAAATCAACTAGAATTTTAAAGATTTTGTATGTAATAAATAAAGAATATGTTGAAGTACTTCACAACATAGTAACTGTATTAGTTAAACATCTAAAAGCCCCAAAACTGCCCATAATCAAGAACTCTGGTGCTTTCTGCTCACATTTAAACACTTCTATACATTCAGAGGTGGACGGTTATTCCTTAGTTATTAATCTCAAACCTCTAGTTGAACTTGGCTGTGATGAGACTGCATCATCATCAAGCTTTGTCAGATTTTTTAAAAAGACAGAAAAACACGTCACCTTTTACTACAATTCACAACTCATCCTGAGAATTTCACCTAGCTATGGCTTTAAAATAGTACACAAGACATTTCAATAACATAACATAAAAAAAAACAAACGTATTGGAGGGAAATAAAATAAAATTACATGAGCAAAAAAAAAAAAAAAAAAACACCCAAGTGAACAACAGTACATATTGCTGGCTGGAAAGAAAACACTATTTGAAATCAATGTGTTCTATTCAAAGATGGAAAAAAGGCAACAAAGATTGGTCGCACCCAAAAGAAAGAAAAAAGATTCTTTCTTTTTCATGATACAATATTTAAAATGCATCACTCTTCTTCTCATATATACTCTCAAGAGTGTAGTGCAATAAATATAAAAGATGTCTGACAGTGGCTTCATCTGTAGCTTTAGAGCTTAAGTTTCTGTTTATACTGGAATCTTCTATCTGTCATAATATATTGATTATCAGCATATAAGCATTTGATATTATTACTACACAACTATATAGCATATTTGACTTCAATCTCAACTAAAGGTACGTTTATTAACTTTGTCACGTTTCTGTCAAACTACTGTTTCAAGATCAAGTATGAGCTATTGTGTGAGGTTAGTGTGATGAGTGTTGGTGATTAAGGCTGTCCCAGCTGATCGTCTGAGAATCGTTGTTGAAAACGTGACGCTAAAGACTGCATACATACGCGCACCCTGGAAGCAAGAGTTAATAATAAAAATGCATAGAGGCAATGTAGTGAATAGCTGACATTCAGGTTACAGGTACTGTGTGCTGGTCACAAGCACTCTACTGTAGCTTTAACTACCAGTTTGAGGGTAAAGAGTTAGGATTCAGAGGATTCACTTTGGACTCTCAGTGTGTGTAACATATGAAATAGTGTCCAAAGTATTTTTAAAAAAGGATCAAGTTGTCAAGTTTAAGTGTTGTAGTGTTGTTTTACTAACTGAAAATTGATGGATGACTCTCTTAAAGCTGAGCGTGTTACCATACCAATCTAAACCTGACCTGCCTTTTCTCTAGTTTCATATCTGACCTCTTTGTTTATCACCCAACAAGTGGCCAAGCAGCCGCTGCTCATGTCCAGTTAGATTTGTAAATAAGAGGATAAACCAAATTGACAATGAGGGCGAACGCGGCCGCCAGGGTGCCCAGAATAAAATATCGCACGCAGTCGTCATCGGGATAATCTGACATCCTCCGCCAGCGGTTGCGTCGTCGCGCCGGCCCTTCCGCTCTGTCTTGGTCTTCCTCTCTGTTCCTCTGCGTTTGGCGCCTCCGCTGCAGCCCAGAGCGGAACAGTCCGCGGGCGCCTTCGTCGAAGCCTTCCTCTTCTTCCTCCAGTTCCCGCCATATTAGAGAGGCCTGCGATTGGCGGAAACCTGGTGTCAGCTTCTGGGAAAAAGGCCTTGGTCTAACAAATACTGTGATTTTACAATTTTTTAGCTTTTAGATTTTTTTTTAGCTGATCTGGCTCACAAGTTTTAAAATCAGCCGGGACGATTAGTTAGAGACAAGCCTTCTCAATTCATAGTTCAACCACAAAATAAGACAGTTTGAGAGGTTTGTTTTCAGAAATCACATGTGGAAGAAATTCACAGAAGCACAAGATCATCTTCATTGTGCTCACCAAAGCTCTGTCCTGCCAAACCCCATGAAAATAAATCAATATTTTACTCATAATGTGTAAAACATATCAGAGGGAACCATTGAAGTGTATGGTGTGTTGACTTAAAAGGTAACCAATGTGAAAAGTGCTCCCTTTTATAAACACTACAGCATTTCTTTCATTTCTGTAGACATCTTGTCTGGATACAGAAATTAAAAAGTGTACCTTAAGAGAAGCAAGAGTCAGAAAGTAAAGACATCAAGAGTAAAAGAAATCCTGCTCTGAAGTGTTTCATCAACTGGCCCAACCTGCGAGATCCCACTCGGCCCACAGGCTTTACATTGTGATGACGTCACAGATTTTTAAATCAATTTTCAAATATGAAACCTCCATGGATCAAAAATTCATAACAGAAAGAGTCATAATTGAGCTTGTCTGCAGTTCAAGGTGCCCTGTCAGCAGTTTACATACATCTCTTTTACAATTGTGGTCTATGGGGGAAATTCTTTTTGGATCACTGGGGAAAATAAATCGGCTGATCGGCATGATCCATACCACTCGCAGTCGCTATCTTTCTAGGCTCAGCTGCCTGTTCAACCAGCAGAGAGTGACCCCTGGTGATGTGTGCTGTATACTACAACACATCACCTCAATACAGCATCTTGATAGAAAGAGGAGCGTCTGTATTTTTGAAAGTATTAAAAATGACACCTTCAGAATTTCCCTGGTTTACCATAATACCTTGATACCACCCAAGTCTAATCTGTATCTAATCTTCTCAAGTCAACCACCTGTTCCAAAACACCAACACTGTGTTTTTTCAGTTTGATCATCAGTCAGGTTTAAAGAACACCAAAAAGAAATCCTTCTATATGATTAAGAAGAAGCGGAGCACTCTGCTGAAGTTACTAAATGTCACAAGACGCTAATGCTGCCTGACAGCTGAACTTTGTTAGGTTGAGATTAAGAGAACATCTCAGAGACGGATCTACCCATTATGAAGCCACCGTGCTTTAGTTATTAAGCATCTCGGAGTACGCGCTCTTGTCGAGACTAATTGAAAAGAAGCGCTTGTACTTGGACGCTGTTAACATGCAGACTTCTCTCCAAGGACTGAAAATACCTCATTAGCGTCTGATGCATTTGACAAGTTTTTCCTCCAGGATCAGTAAAATTGAAAGCTTTGAAGTATTTGCTTCGTTCAAATATACATTTTACCTCATCTGCTTAAGGGTCTCGGTGTCTGGTGGAGTATTTGGGTTCATTTCTCAACATGGCGAGTACACCCTCATCCTAATTGGATGTATCTACAAATTGTCAATTCACTGGTGAGCATCTCAGGACTTCACATTAAATTTCACCCTTCATACAGCAAATGTTTAACCTGTGACTGCACTGCAACACTTTACACTTCTTTTTTTCCCCTTTAATGCCTTTAACCTGTTAAACTGGGTACTAATCACCAGAACGGTTGTGTTTGGAACAATGTTATTAAAAAGGTAGGGGTCGTCTTCTCACCCAAACGTTAAAAATAACAGCTTGTGTAAAATGCGAGGTATCTTCTGGTCTCTTATTAGTGTGGCGCCCTCACCTGGCTGGCAGTGGCTCCCGCGGTGGTGGGCGACTCGGCTCCGACGGGCCTGAGGAAGCGCGGCGGCCTCTCCACGGGGGAGTTTCGCCGTCGGTAGAACAGGACGTAGGCGTAGCGGGTCACCACCTGGCTCTCCTCCACCATCGTCACGGTGCTGTCGTCGAAGAGACGCCAGCCTGTACGGAGAAGAGAAGGTTGGTAACGGTGTTGTACAACAGAGGCGGAGTGGAGCACTTCATTCAAGCTTCATTTACTGCACACTCACCAACATCACTGCGCTGGCTGTTCTTATCACTGGGTAGGCGAGCGTAAGCCGTGTAGTGGCCTCCTATCATTCCTCCATAGTGGTTGATGACTGCATACAAGTCATAGATGGGGGGGTGCTGCATCTCGTCCTTCTGGCCAATACAGAACTTACTCAGATCCAGATTCCTGCAGGACAAAACAATATTACAGGCTGTAAATTCTACATTCTACTTACAGTACAGTGTACAGAGTACAAAGTACAGTGTAGAAAATAAGATCAAGTGAGACATACAACATAAAAACTTAAGAGTAAAGAAATACAAACAAAAGAATGCAAAAGCTAAACAAAAAAAAATTAAGAAGTGAGGAGTTACAGGTGTAATGAGAAAGGTTGACAATTTACCGCTACATAGAATATGATCATGAAAGTGGTTATTATGTTATGGATTATTTCCTAAATGATTTTAGACTGCTGGCATTTCTAGTGTGACCTGGTTGCAACAGAGAGGAGCTCTGAATCTACCTGAAAATATGAAAAAAAGTAGTTGTGGAAAGGTTGCGGTGGAGATCATTGGTGATAAAGATGAATATGAGTATGTGATGGATGTGTTACTGTGGAGCATTTTACCTGACGGGGAAGTCGACCATGTCGTTGATCTTGTCCCTCCAGATGAAGCTCCTGAAGGAGAAGCGTTTCAGCTGGATGATCAGAACGTTGGGAAGTCGCCACAGCAGCAGCTGCTTAGAGGCCTCGCGGTGTTGCTGGCACTTTGGACAGTACCTTTAAAACCAGAGAGCACATACACACCTATGCAGTCAAAAGTATAATATATATCATTTTTTTAATGCAAAACTAAAAAATATATCTTTGGGTTTTGAACTCTTGATTGGACAAAACATTTGAGACTCATCATCTTATGCTATAGGAAATTATAATGGGAACATTTGCCCTCATTTTTTAAATTTTTCTCACCTTTTAATCATGATCAACAGTCTGTTTTGACCTATTTCCTATTGTTTGCTCATATTATGTCTCACATAGAGAAGGACTGGACTAAAGTTATTTTGTAGGACAATTTTTAGGAGTTTCTGTGTTATTATTTAAGATTTATGGAAGTTGATCACTCTGGACTGTGAGAAATAAGCACACAGTCAACAGAAATATAAAGACACTGTTGCATAATTTGTAACAGAACCACTTCTTGAATGCACCTCCATTATCCAATCACAAAATAAGGATCCCTACCACGCCTCTTCTGGAGCCAGCACCTCCGGCTTTGTGAACAGGTTGAGGCACTGCTCCAGGGTGAAGTGTCCTGCTCTGGCCGTCTCGCTCAGTGAGCCGGGGTCTTCC
The DNA here is from genome assembly GCF_027409825.1 of Scomber japonicus. Taxonomy (NCBI): domain Eukaryota; kingdom Metazoa; phylum Chordata; class Actinopteri; order Scombriformes; family Scombridae; genus Scomber; species Scomber japonicus. The sequence goes on along the minus strand of NC_070581.1, from coordinate 6,591,217 downwards.
TCGTACTCCAGCTCCTTGGAGCTCACCAGGACGTACTCCTTCAGACGCTCGTTGTTCTTCCACACCAGCTCCAGGATGGCGTCTTCGGGGAGGTCCGCCAGCGGGTCCTCTGCAGAGGGCGAAAGGGGGAAAAATCAGCTTAAAAACACTGAAAAACTTACTACAACTTGCAATATAATGACCAAATATGAAAACTGAACGGTTAAAAATGCAGGGAACAGAATGCTAATTGTACCTTTCTCATCTAGCCTTTGTTCCTTGTTGTTAGAATCCAGCAGAGTGATGTAGAACTGACTGGCGTGACCTGATGCCGCTTCACTTGGATGCTGGTACCCGGCTACAGCAGCTGGAAAGAGGCAGTAAGAAGAAGAGATCAGAAGATGTAGAGAGGAAAGAGGAGCTTTAAGAGAAACACTGAAGCGTTCTTCCCACCTTCTGGTCGCACCGCCTTCTCACAGGACGTCTCTTTTTCGGCGTGGGGGTCCAGAGAGGAGGAGGCAGAGGAGGTCGGCTCGGAGAATCCTGAGTCGGTGGTCCGCGTGGTGGAGAGGGAGGTCTGGGAGGAGGAGGAGAGGGCTTCTGACTCCCCGGAGTGGAGCGCTGAGGCTTGGGCGCACTCTGCCTGGGATTCGGGCGGCGCGGAGTGACTCTCCAGATCAGAGTCGACTGCCACGGTGCCGCTTCCGCCTGTGGCCTCGTCCCCTGAGCCGGGACCCTCGGGAGAGCCTGCTGCCATCGGGGGCAGGTCTCCCCGGCACTGGGATGTTTCGGGGGATGTCCTGCCTGACTGGAACGGAGGCTGGAACACGTTGACGGAAAACCTGCACATAGAGAGATATACATTAATAACCAAGTCATTGATCTGATTCACAAAATTCTGCTTATATAAACTTCTAAATTCTATATATATATATATATATATATATATATATATATATATATATATATATATATATATATATATATATATATATATATATATATATATATATATATATATATATATATATATATAAGCACATATACGCCAATACCAATATATGTCTGTGATAGGTCAGTAATATGGGCTAATCAATACATCAGTTAAGCTCTACTACAGGCGGCTTTAACGCGCTTACTAATGTAGCAATGAGCCAATAAATACAGAGGACAAGAAGAAGACTGTTAGCAAATGGCTGTGACCTTTCCATAAAATAACTCAAGCCCTTAATGAGACACAACACCGACATTTTCAAGCGCTATCCAATTTTTATAACAAGGTGTCCAAATGATGATGAGTCGAGTGGATCATGTAATGTTTCTACATCATGATGAAGAGCAGTTGGGCCCTCTGCGTACCTGGAGAAACCCTCTAGTAGCTGGGTGAGGCGGGCGTAGGACAGTCGGGATTCTGGCACGCTGACCAGGAAGGGCAGGCCCACGTTCTCTGTGTTGGGTCGACACAGACCCTTGTGATTGGGCCAGTGTGTCCTCTGACACGCTCTGAACACACGAGTTAAAAAAGGTTCATTAAAAAGTTCATACATTTAATTTGAGAACAAAATAAAAAATCCTTGTGTTAAAAAGCATTTTTCTAGCATCACTCACTGATTACAGTAGCCGACACGATAGCACCGGGTGCACCGCTTCAGCTTGTCCTCCTCGGACACCGGAGGCTTTAGGCAGGCGGCACACTTTGAAATGGGGATGATGGGGACCTGGAGTCTCTGTAGGGCAAACGGAGATACATGAAATCACTTTTTATTCATCTGTTAACGTTAATGTTCCAGATGTTTGGGGTTTTTTTTTACCTGCTGCACTCGGAGCAGCACCACTCTCTCCTTGGCCAGGTCTTTGGAAAGCACCTCGAAACAGAACAGCATGTCAGAGGAGGACACTCTGTCCAGGGAATGGGACGGCAGGAACATGCGCTCGAAGCGGTTCTTCCCCACCTGACGGGACAAAAAAGGAGTCCAACAATCAGTCCAATCTAATCATCAGACATTTTTTTACAGTGTGAAACGCTTAATATGCTAAATATATCTAACCTCTGTTAGTCTGAGGTTCTCTGGTTTGACCCTCACACTCCTGGAGATGGCTTCAAGGACTTCAGCAGTGCTAGAGTTCTCCTTGCTCACACTCACCAAAAACTGACACACACACAAAAAACATATAAGTCAGATATCTTTACATTTGCTTTCCAATTATTACATAGTTAAAGGACAATAAAAGCATGTTTTTAACATTTTTACCTTGATGGGTTTCTTATGAGGTTCCTTCGCAAAGTAGAAAACTGACAGCACTTTTTGTTTCTGGGGCAGGGGGACGGGCAGGTAGAGGAAGGGGTCAAAGGTGATGGACACCTGAAGAACATAGAGGAAAGAAAGAGAACGTTAAAGCAAGTAGATTAGCCATCACCTGAAGCAAAGCAAAAAATAAAACATGGTGTAAAGGTATAGAGTGTTACCTTGGAGCATGTGGGGCAGACCAGCTTGGATTTGAACTGGCCTTGGAAGAGGTCTACTATAAAGGAGTCGTTTCTCATCTTGTGCCTCTGCCATGCTTCCTCCGCCACCACCTGCACCAACACACACAAAAAAAAACACACCATCAGAACAAAGTTAAACTACACTGTGACTGAAATAAGTGTTATTTCAGTCATAAATATCGAAGTAAAGTGTTTATTTTAAACTTTTCAACAGACTTCCACAGCCTGTTTCCAGGTGCCCCGTGGTTAAGAATAACACCTACTTCATCCAGCCGACCGTCAGAGTCCACGGTCTCGGTGTACGGTTTATTCTGGATGCGGTTCAAGTCCTCATGGAGCCCGTCCAGCAAGAAAGCCATGAACTCCTGGGCGTCGTGCTGGGCGTAACCTGTAAACTGACTGGCTTTACTGGCCACAATTGCCTGTGAATAGAATAGACAAAAGGAGGAGATACTCATCATATACTCCTGGCTACATTCAGCATGAACACTCACCTAAACGGAGAGTGACTGTTAAATATTCGAGGATCACTGACACAGAACCTCTTGGGGTTGTGATGCTTGGATACCTTGAGTTTTGAGGGTTGGAAGGCGTGATGCGTTCCTTTCCAAAGCGCCCTGAGCAGCACAGCGAAGCCGATAGCGAGCCTGCCTCCTGTTCCCAGAGGATTATTGCAGTTGATTTCTGCCTCAAATGCTCGATCTGCAGGGACACACACACAACGTATGAGTGTGAGGCTTATGGAAGCAGGAGTCAGAGGCGAATCAGCAGCGACACAAACTTAACCTAAATTATCTTAGAATGAATTCATGTGGATGATTATGGAGACAGGACAAAAGCAGGGGCTCCTCCTTGTGTTTACTAGTGGTTATTGCTAGAATGGATGTAAGAAATATATACTACAGCGTTGCTTGAATGTTTTAAATGTGTTTAGTCACATCTCCTATTACCTCCTTAAAATTCCAAACATATCAAATCCCAATATCAAAAAGCCTTATTGTATTAGGTAAGTAGGTGACCTACATTTGGCTGTAATTACTCCACAGCCTGAACTGCTTATATTGCAGAAAGTGAAAACCTGGCTTATGAAGATAAAACTAGTGGAAGTCATTAAAGTTGCCCCTGTGGGCCACTTGTGTGTCCGTGTTAGCAGAACCTGAGACTACAAGTCTACAAGCAGAGGCAGCCAATATAACCAGAATTAATACAGCAGCATTACCTTTGGTTCTAAGCTCTAATACGAATTACATGGACTCAACAGGGAGCTGTCTGGTCGTAGCATGAATCCATAACAACATTAAGAGTTTAATTCATGTGATTAAAATGGCTTTACTATATCCAGTCTCTAACTAATCTCAATTTATTATATTAGGTTCAGGTGCTCCTCTGTTGCTCTGATTTTCTGTATGAACATAATACTACACTCATCTTAACAAGATGATTATTAAGATAATGTCTATTATATATAAAAATAAAGATGCTATTATTTTTATTATTATTATCACCACCATTATAATTATCATCATCATCATCATCATTAGTTATTTTTATATTTATTACCATCATCATTATTATCATTATTATCAATAACATCATCATGATTATTATTACATTGCTGCTCAACATAGTCGCCATTACCATACTCATTTATCATTATTATTATTACATCTGTACTATTATTATTACTATTACTATAAAATACCACAGATTTACACACACACACACACACACACACACACACACACACACACAACTTTAAACATCTTTCTCTACGCCATCACCAACTATCTTATATTATGTCATCTGTCTTTTTTTTCTTTTTTTTTTTTTTAAAAAGGAGTGAGGTGCAGATAGACTGTTTAAATCCAGTATTTACCGTGGAAGTAATCCCTGAGTTCTCTGGTGTTGGACAGGGACTGGATGACACTGTTCATGAAGCAGGTGTTACCCAGGTTGACCAATCCTGTAAAACCAGGCAGACAGACCTTCTTCTCCTCCTCTTCTTCATGACGCTCGTTGCTGGCAGGAGGTGCGTGGGTCATGGGCTGCACCATGCAGGTAGGCTTAGGCTGCAGACAGGAAACACACACACACAAAGATTTTCACCTTCACTTCCTTCTAGCAGCTGTTAAAACACATTTCTCACTCCATCCATCACTTCCCAAAAAAAAAAAAAAACCTCAACTGGACTCACCGCAGTAACAGCGGGCTCCGACTTGGTGATGGCGACATGCTCGGAGACGGTGCGAGGGCCCACGGTGTCCAGGCCCCCGTCCTCCACTCTGGGCGAGGCTTTGGGAGCCTTGGGTTTCTCCTCTCCCACCCTCGGGGGCTCGTCCTTGGCCGGCAAGCTGTGCTGGCTGCTGCCTGGTTGGCTTTTCTCCATGCAGGCGGGGCTGGAGGGCACCGCGACTTTGGCGCCACCCACTGCACCTTAAACAGAGGAGAATGCAGCTTGTGGTTAGAAGATGAAGGTCAGATAAGGAGAATTTGGACAGAAATGGACGTGAATGTTTAATACCGCTTCATGAAGACAGATGACTTTTGAAAAACATTATTAAATTCACATCATTAAATCAGATATTTAAGCTCATTACCGTTCTGTGCTGATAGATCATGTGGTTTATGCTGACTTGTATGTAACCAGCTGACTGCCACTATAATTATTTTAGTTCCATATTCTTTCCAGGAAACTCTCTATGTGAAATTATTAGGAATTTAATGACCTGTAAAATAAACTAAAACTTCTCTTTACTCATTTTGAACTTCTTCTTTTGCCTTCAGTTGCATTGAACACAGGGTTCACACACTCTGCAGGTCACATGAGGTTAGTAGGGCAGACTGGCACTCATATCCACTTACTGGTTAAGTTACAGAGTACAAATTCCTGTCATTGAAATCTTCTAAGTCTAAAAGCACACACACACACACACACACAGTAAACACACAAATAAATAACGTAAACAGTGACAAGAGTATGATTTCTTGAGACTGTGGGTGTCACATTTCACCCCATGTCATACATGAACCTATATTTTACAGTATGTGGTTTGAACAAATAGAAGCCTGGCCTCAGACCTTGTGTGGCAGGGGCCTCCAGACCCCCCCAGCGCTGGCTGTGTCTCTTCTTCAGGGTGATGTCCAGTCGGGACGGGGTGAAGGAGTAGCTGCACTGTTCAGGCTGGATCAGGTTCCTGAAGCCGGGGGACAGAAAAATATACACAGTTTAGATAAAAAGACAAAGAGTTCATAAAACTGTGGTCAGTGTTGCAATTTCTCACATTTATCATTTTCCAGTAATGTGACGCATGATGAATTGTCTCTAAATAAATGTTTAACTACTCACATTCAGGTCATGCATTTAAACCAATAACTAGAAACATGACAATTCTGCTTTCCCCAACTGCCCATTTATTCAATATATTTAAATATTCAATATTTTAAATTTTAAAACTTGAGGCGACTGGCAGCACTTACCTGAGTTTGACTTGCCACTTGAAGACTGTGTTTGGTCCACAGTCTGAATGAAGCCGTAGAAAGTTGGTATCACTGTAAAAAGAAGGAAGACAAATCTCAATCATTCACTTTGTATGTTGAGTTTCAAAGTAGCATCATCCTCCCTCAACAACAGTGTGAAAGTCGTAGAAAAATCTTGTTTATTAGCAGTTTTGTCTCATTTGTGTCTCATTAAATCATTCGTACAAACAGCACTGTCCAACTTCTGTCTGTGGATGTGTTGCTGTGCCGTTTGCATGCTTAAAATAAAGTGCTAAGCCTTTTTAATCAACTGGTATTGCTATCAATGACTAAGCCGGCTACAACTAGTTTCCTAACTCCTTGAACCTTGAACCTTGTAAACTGGTACCTTGTCTGGAAGATGAGGGTGAAGTCCTGCTCCCTGAAGATGACCCGGGCCGTGTCCCTGCAGATCCCCTTCATGTAAACGTTGACCACCATGAGGTCCGTGCCCTTCTCGTACGAGTCGTTCTTCACTAACTGCAGGTTGACCATCGGCTCCGGGGCTGCGGGGAGTTAACGCAGGTGTCAAACAGGCTCATTTTAACTGCTGAATACAATCGATGCTACAAACACTGACTGACTTTGGTATTTCTACATTATTTATAGATTGTGTGGATTGTCATATATAGTAAAAAGGATCCATCTGGGATTTAAAATTAGAGTGAAAATGGGTTTAGAGGTGCTGGATTTTAGGACTTCCACATCTCTTGCAATTTTACAGTCCGACAATAACATATACAAAAATGTGTGAGGTAATCCATCCCCAAAACCTTCTCCACTGACCTTCCTGTTGCTTCATTTCCAGAGGTGGCTCCTCTTTCGACTGGTCCCGCTTCTCCTCTCCGTCACTGCTGCCCTGCTTCCGGGTTACACCGGGTTCGGCGGCTGTGACGGCCGGTGCTGGATCCGCCTCTCTCGATCCCGACTGCTGGGTGCAGGTGACGGCGTCCCGCTCCGATTCCTGCTCCGCTGGCTTTTTCTCCGTCTCTGAGTCAGTTCTATCTCGCTGCCTCTCCGGAGAAGCTGAGTCGGCTTGTTTGTCGAAGGTGACGGGTTTGAGGCGGTCGCTGGCGCTGACGGGAGCTGCTGGTTGGCTTTCGGTGCTGCTTGTGGTTGTTTCAGACCTGTGCTCAGTGACTGGAGACTGCTTCTGCTTCTCTGGCTCCTGAATGAAAAAAGACACAAGATATCGGACATGAGGAGAATGTTCTAGTGTGCACAGTACAAAAATAAGATAAGTTACCATTTATGTAATTCTAAGAAATAATGAATAATTAACTGTAATTAATCTAAAAGGAAGCAGTTGTTTATTTGCAGTTTGAGCTTTCTAATGGTTGAATTAGCGAGTGACTGATATAGGGCTACATTTTTGATCTACTTGGGAGAATCTACATAATCTCCTGCTACACATTTCTTTTCCATTAACTCCGGGGCTGCTCTATTCTAGCATTTTATTTCTCTCTTTCTATTTTTCTGTACTTTGTTTTTATTATTAGTGGGGTGGGGGGAGGTTAATTGTATGTTTTAATGTTTCTCAAATTACATATTTTTCTGTTTTATGTAAAGCACATTAAGTTGCCATTGTGTATGAAATGCGCTACATAAATAAAAAAATAAAATAAAAAAAAATGCTTCACAATAAAAGCATCAGTGGAAAGCTGACTTAACAAGGCTCTGATGTGACTGACAGTAATCAAGATGCATTCAAATAAACCGGAAACATACAGGAACATACATGATAACACTACAAACCACAAAGATTCTATTAGAAGCTACAGAAAAAAGACTGAGAATAGCGACAGAGGTTTATCTGCAGAGACAGTGAGGGAGGGGGTTTGCTGTTTCTCATTATGTTTAATGAGATTAAGTCTTAGGTGTTTTTGCTAACTCAGCAGAAACTTGCAGAGCCCACAAAGGTCAGATGATGTTACTGGCTGTAGGTGTGCTGTACTGTATCATTCACAATGCTATCGTTTTTAATCATAGCAAAAAATGTATTCTGTTCCGACTTGCTGATATGATGACGTCATACCGTTAGACACAGCAACAACGAACATGATGACTGAAAAGGAAAGTAACATTGGTACAAGCTCTATGGTGGACGGGTTTGTTCCAAAAAAAGGGAGTGACCTCAGTGGTGTGGAAGTGTTTTGGTGATAAAAGATAAGAAGAGCCAGTGGACTGTAACAACTAAAGGGACTAATACAACAAAGTTATTTCACCACCTCATGCATCCAGACTACTGGTTGAGTGTGAAACATCAGTATCCTGATGTTATTTCTAATCACATGGATGGTTCCATACTGCATTCTTTGTGCGTATAATCATCATTACTTTCATTGAATTGGGTGATAATTTGTATTTTGTTTTATAAAACAGTCAAACCCAGTAGGACAACAGGTGTGATTATGTGCTGCCATTCAAATTATAGAAATGGCTTCAAAACAGTATCCTGACTAAATGTTGACATACACCAGTTTGTAATAATCCATAATAATCCTCATCATTTCTACTTTTTAACTCAAAAATGAGGTAATGAGGTAAATGAGGCCTCTTGACCATCTTTTCCAAGAATGAGTGTAAAACTTGTGGTAATAATAAATAAGAATTAAGTTGGCTAAAAAGGTCTAACACAGAATTGGGTGATAACTTCTACTTTATGCTTTATAAACAGTCAAACCAGTCAAATCTGACCCGGGAGGACAAAAGTAACAGTCAACTGGAAGACAACAAGACGGTTATTAGTTTATTTTGATTAATTGGCGTGAGAACAGCTGGTGCAGCTGGTGCGACAGTAACATTTTTCCTCACCTGAGTTTTGTTGCTATGGCTGTCATCAACATCATCATCAGCAGCAGCAGCAGCAGCAGCAGCAGCAGCAGCAGGTTTCTGCTCCTGCTCGCTGCCTAGCCTCTCTGCTTTGTTGTCTCCATCTCTGCGTTGTGTCTGTGGGCTCCGACCAGCGGGCGGGTGTGTGTGTGAATCTCTACCGTTAGCTGCTGTAGACTTGACTGCGTGCGTGTGCCTGTCGGGGGACGGTGACTTTGCCGCCTCCGCCGCGGTGGTCTTGGGCAGCCGTGAAATGGCTCGCTTGGCGCTGGGTTCCTGAGCCTGCTGGTCGGCTTTGCTGACGGCGGCGGGCTTGCTGGTGGCAGTGGAGTCGTCCCCGCCTCCGCTTTTCACCCCTGCGGAGGCCTTGTCGCCCGCTTTGTTTTTGAGGCAGCGCTTGACGCCGCGCTCGGCTTTGCCGCCACGCCTTGGCTCGCCATGAGCGGGTGAGGAGGGAGGCTGAGGCTGGGGTTGTGGCTGTGGGGGGGTGGGTTTGGGTTTGGGTTTCTCTGATGACTGCGAGGCAAAAGGCTTCGTCTCCTGTTCCTTTATGTTTTTGGTCTCTGTGGGTGGTGCCTCCTTCTCCTTCTTGTTTGACTGAAACAGAACAGAGAAAAAAGTAACATTAAAAGATCTGAATGCCACTTATCAAAAACACAGTGAATTAAGAAAAGTTAAACAACTTACTAATATCTTTATTGCTTCTAGAACTGTAAAGTCACTATTTAAACTCATCTCCCAAGAAACTAATCTAAAATCTCAATAAAAGAAATAATTCCAGACATCCAAACAGTTTTCAATATTCACTATTTTTTCATTGTCTACTCATAGGCTACTTTTGGGGACAAATTTCAGACTTAGGACCAGATAACTGGGGGTGACTTGTGAAATTGGAGACAAAAGCTGTGTCCCCAATTGGGAAAAGGCTGATTTTTGGGGTCAGTGGTTAAGATTAGAGGTTAGGCAAGTAATAGTGATGGTTAGCGGTAAATCTCCAGAATGGAAGTCTATGTAATGTCCCCAAAAGTGACCATGGTGTGATGTGTATGTGAGTGTGTGTGTATTGGAGGAGCTCAGCACTGCCCTCAGTCAAAGACAGTTAGTAGTTATCCCTACACATAACTAACAAATAATACAATATTATGCCAAAATACTACAATTAACAGTGCAGATGAATACACAGATGTACTCATATCAGAACAAACAGGATCACCTGCTTCTGTGAACTTCCTTTCAGTGGTACATGCCTCACCTTTAAACAAGGCCAGGTGTGAAAGGGAATCCTCTTGTGCATAACGAGCAGCAGGAAACCTCCCTTCTCCTTGTACTGGACTCTGCTGCACGAGGCCTCGATCTCCTCCTGCAGTTGGCAGCTCCACTGCCGTCCATCTGAGAGGAGAAAACGTGCATACGGGCGTTATTACACTGATACGATCAAAAACATTGTAATATATTCATTTGAGTTTCTGCTGCATGCCACTTGCCTGGGAAGCACACGTTGCAGTGCGTGTCGGTGAAGGTTGTGTTGATATCCTCTATCCTCTGCACCCCCTCCCCACAGCGCAGTTTGACAATCACCTCGTTGGCATTCTGCTTCCAGTCCACAAACACATCTGGAACGGGGGAAAAAAAGGAACATTAAGTCACATTAAACCAAAAGAAGGAAATTGAAATATGCACTTCCTCTTTCCACTATGATCATAATATATTTATTACACATTCTATTGGCTGTGTAGAAAAGACTAAGCAGTTGATCCCATCTGGTAAATATGGACACAGGGAAGGAAGAAATCTACAGCGCACAACAGGAGGCGAGTACGAGCAGTGAACACACCATATATGTGCTACCCTGATAGAATATAGACACGTGCGCTGAAAAGCACCTGCTCGCACATTCACCAGGGCCCATACCACTGCACTCATGTGCTCAAGTGGGTCAGTCCGTAGCACTCATGCAATGAATTCAGCAAACGCAGAAGCGACATCTAAAATTATCTGAGCCATACAGACTGTATGCAGAATCAACCATGACATGAAAGCAACAATACACACTATTGAACAACCACCCCCCCCCCCCCTCCTCCACACACACAAACACACACTTTGAAAGGCAGATTCAAAAGCAGAAAAATATCCCAACTATGAAAATCAAAGTAATCCGCTGTGATACCATTTTTCATAGTGGCCTCAGAGTTGTGGTAGCTTTTCAAAATAAAACGTCATCCCTGAAAGAGAGCTCCAGATTTCCCTGCTAGCAAAGAAGTGGCATATGGATTGTGCGTACGCTCGTATTCCTATTTTGTCTACAACAACAACCAGAGAGAGCCGTCCTCTCTGTATTCACTCAACCTCTCTCTATCTCCAGCCCCCTTCTCTCTCTCTTCCTCTCACTCGCTCTCTCTCTCTCTCTCTTAAATCATTCCAGGAAAGGTCACAAGCAACACCCAATCCCTTCCAGCTGGTGACAGTTGTATTGCCAGTGAAGACACGCCAGTGTGCTCTCATGACAGACGGGACACTGTGTTAGTACCAGAACTAATGCAAAACTATTACAATGGAGTTTACATTTCTATCTCTTTTAATGTAAACTGATTTTTTTCATAATGGTGCACATAAGGAAAAAGAAAGATTTTATTATAATAGTCAGTACTGCAATGACCAACAATGGACACAACAAGGTGCAACACCTAATGCACCCAGGTATGGCTACATTCAAATTAGTGCACTGATCCTATATTTAAAAAGATATTCATCTGTGTGTTAACAACTAGAACCCTGCTATGTAAAACATTTATTTTAATTGTTTCCTATGGTGTTTTGTATACTATCTAATGTGGGAGGAAACTACTGTGGAGGGGCCAAAGCCTAGTTAACAGCCAAATACAATGAATGCCTCATTAGAGTAAGTAAGTAATAATTACATAAGTGCATATTAAAGCAATCATAATGACTCAGGTTTTTATCCACTCTCAATTGAGTCTTCAAATGTACTGAGAACCTATTAGATTCATTACCACATATGGTTAATGAAAGAATATGAATAACTTAAGTATCTTAACTAGTATATTAATGTATACAGTGCCTAATGATAATAATTTGCCTGTCAAGCCAAACCACTACTAATAACTCTAATTATAATAATAATTCCTACTAGTGAGTATTTGGCAGGTATTGAGAAGGATGGTGCAGAGGAGAGAGAGAGAGAGCGAGAGAGACTACAGTGGCATCATAAAGCATAGATGCCCCAAACAAAGTAAAGTGTGTACACTTATAGCACTGCCCAATCAAAACACAGCTTACTTCCTGTTTCCAGTAACCAATACTATATGTGAAATATTGATCCAGCAATACATTAACCAGAAGGCCGCTGAAATGGACTTACATTTCCATGAATATTGAACATTGCATTAAGGAGGCTGCTATCACTTTATGTGTCCACTGAGTGGCGCCAGAGAACACAATGTTCTCACAAGGATTAAAATAAATAAAAAACATCATTGTGGCATGTGCAAAAGTTATGGGACCCTACATGGTCAGTACTTTGTTTGACCCCCTCTGGCCTTTTGTAGCCAGCTAAAAGTCTTTGAATTCTTACATTTTTTGGGATTTCCTCCAATTCTCCCTAGCAAAAGCCTTCCAGTATTCTTGGGCCATCTTGCATGCACAGCTCTGTTTAAAGATCTACCCAAAGATTTTCAATAATGTTGAAGTCAGTGGACAATGAGGTCCATTCCAAAACCTTCAGCTTGCGTCTCTTGGAAGTCGTCCATGGTAGATTTCAAGATATATTCAGGGTCATTACCCTTTTGTAGAAGCCATTCTGTCTCAGCTTTGGCTTTGTTTTTTTGTTTTTTTACACATGGTGCTTCCACAATTTGTTGGAATTTAGTAGAATCCATTCTTCCCTCCACCTGTGCAATATTTCCTTGGCCTCTGGCTGCAACATGATAGATCCACCTCTATGCTTAACCGTTGGCGAGGTGTACTTTTCATGAAATGCTGCTTAGTTTTATCTCTTAACATACCTTTGCTGATTGTGGGCACAGGTAACTTTTTCCTTCTACTGAAACAAGGTTTTGTGTGATCATCTCTGCCACACTGTAACTGTGAACCACCAGTTCATCTGCTAAATCTTTCTGCAGGGTTTTTTCAGTCAAATTCAGGTTTTTATTTGCCTTTCTGACTAGTACACGAGCACTTTTCTCTGAGGGTTTCCTTGGTCTTCTAGATCTCATCTTGTTCTCCGCAGCTGTCCTAAACTACCATCTGTTAATTACATTTCACACTGAGAAAACAGAAAGCAGACAACTCTTTACTGTCTTGTTATAGTCTTACTCTGCATTGGGGCCATCAATAACTTTGATTTTCAGACACTTAGAGGAACCCAGGGTTGCTGAGCGTTTGCACAAGGTTTGAGGAGTCAAGTGTATTTGTAAAGCTTTGAAACTGGAACCAGTTGACATTTCCTAATGACAACTGTTGACAGGCCTCAGGCCTAATCAGCTGATTAAGGTCTGAGACTTTGTCAAATCGGAGCCTTTGGAACTCTTCGATGCCTGAACCTTTGCACACACCACAATGATGTTTTTATTCATTTATGTTCAAATGACATAAAAAGTAACTATGCAATAATGTTTGCTGAAAATATTATGTTGTTTTCATATCCTGGACAAACTGTTTTATGTCTTTTCAAATGTCATCAAAAGATCTCTTGCACACCTGTGTAGTTTTGTTGACAGGTGTGTTGGTGGAGTGAACACGTTTTAAAAAGGAAAAAGAGAACACCTGCACACTGTTTCACTTTCTCATTAAAGATACATTTTAATAAATACAATACATTGTATTTATTAGAAGGTATATACCTGAAGTAGGTCAGTGACCGAAATGTTGTATTTATTAAAAAGGTATATACCTGAAGAAGAAGAGTATTAAACAGTATCTTTATTGAGCAAGTGAAGACAGAATGCAGGTGTTCTCTTTTCCTTTTTAATACATCTTTTCAATTAAAAAAATTAACAATGTTGTTTGTCAAGGGGTGCCTGACCTTTTGCATACATCTGGATTTATTGCATCTGGATTTGTACTTGGACCAGTGTCAGGCATATTAGTAACATGAAGCAACTCAATTACTGTTTTTTAGTTATTTCACCATTTACATCTCAGACCTGTAATAATTCCTGTAGAAGAGAAATAAATTTAGCCTGTGGGGATTAGCAAGCAGATTTGTTTCTGCTACTAAGTAGCACCAAGTGTTCAGGGAGTAAATGGATGTCTTAAGCAGAGTGGAAACTACAAATCAGTTTCCTTTGCAAGGATTAATGTGAAACACTTTAAAGACCTACCTTTGTTTCACTACAATAAAATGTGTCCCACACAATGTGTAACTGTACACATCTCTAAAAACACACAGCTGGGTTTATTGAGCCTACCACTTGACATGTTGGAACAAAGACACGTTAACATGTTTCTGATTGCTAACCACATGCGTGGAGACATTGAAAAAAATGTAAATAAAAATCATCTGAATGGAAACTTCCTTCCTCCTCACAAGTGCTACAATGAAAGGTATGAATGTGTATAGAGGACACACACACATATATGTAAAATGCTGACTGAAACAAATATTTTCAATGATACACACCTAACCTCCAACAATAAATATAAAGTACAGTGTGCACAGAGGTCAGCTCATACAAACGAGCTTTCAGGCAGCAGCATAGATTGAAAGAAAGTATTAAAATCTATATAACAAGAGACTGCGTGTTGTATTTTACACAGTGATCACACATGACTGTAAAATGAAACATGGTGGTGGTATGGCATGTATAAAGATCTCCTCCTGAGTAGCCAAAGTGTGTCTTTGTTTTATGTGAAGGATATTTTGACAGCTCAATATGTGGAAATAGCTGCATTCTCATGTAACACTATCCTAAATCATAAATGTGTCAATAAATGACGACAGGATTTACCACCAGCCATAAAACACTCAACACTGTGATCTCTGTCTAGACACATTTCTCAATAATGAACCATTCACAGGTCTTGCATTAGCACCTGGCATTAATTAACTGGTTGCAGGTTTTAATTACCTGTATTATTAACAATATGAGATCTTAATATATGGAAACTATAGTTAAATAGGAGGGGTTGTTCATATTCAACATTGAACAGACCTGAAATCTGACAGCTGCAACATGTGTCAACAATGTGTCAGTTTCATTTTCATCATGACTTAGAACACAACAGTGAAGGAAACTAATCTCAAGTATGTATGATGATTTGACGCCTACACAACATGTATTGAAGCCTCCTCTTGTCTACCTTGAGGCTACCGTAGCCACGACTAGCTCAACACACAATCCAGTCAAGATGTCATGTGGGTAATGTAGGCGGCTTTGACAAGGAAGGTGAATGTTTGGAATAAAAGTGTTTACTGACTATGTTCATTATCTGTGATATGAAACCCCTTTTCTCGCACATTAAAATATTGAGTGTGCATTCTGGTAATCTATTTTCTGACTTCACTAATGTTTAGCACTGAAACTGAGAGCATTGACAAACAGGAACAAGCAATGTGCTGCTCTACATTACGCTGTCCCATGTTACATTTCCATTAGAGTTAAGTATTTAGATCCCTTTGAGACAGGGCGGTTTGTGACCGTTTACAGCCTGTCATGCTGTTATCCTGCCTTACTGTGTACAATACTGCTGCTAAAACTGACAAATGTTATTATTGACTCCTGTGCTCCTCCTAATATAACAATAAATATCTGTTGTAAAAAAAAAAAGCCAATTTTTAAACAGGCCTCTTCACTTCAGTGTGTTCCAAACTGCAATAACTGAAATGCACACTATATTTGCATCATGTACTACACTGAATTATGTATAATACCTATAATGTCATATGGTTATAAGATGTTATTCCATATTAATCACCAGGTAGCCATTTAACCCAACAACTAATCTGTTCATTCATCAGTAACAAATGTTTTATTGGTTGCAACACTTACCTTTCTTCACCTCTGCAATAACTCCATCAGCTGCTGCTGCAGCTGCTGCTGCCGCCCTCTTGGCCTCTCTGCTCTCCTGGTTAGCCCTGTCCTTCTGCTTCTTCTTGCTAGTACTGGAGGTCAGCTCTGAGCTGTTGTCCCTACCGCCGCCTCCCCTCTGCTGATGCTGAGCCCCACCGCGACGGCCTGCCGTCTCACTACCAGCCACGCCGCTGCCACCGCTGCTGGCCATCTTCAGGCACTTGGCACTAACAGGCCGCCCGTCCCCGGAATCACTACCGCTGCTGGGGTCTGGATCTGAGGTGTGCCTCTTCCTACCTGGCCCAGCTATCTTGGCGATGATACTGGTCTGAAATCTCCCAGAACAGAATCAGGAAGGCTAGGAGGGGAAGGGGAACCTGAGGAAGAGAAGAGAAACAGAGACAATTATGGGGAGGAGACATTAACTGCAGTATTCATGATTGTCTTGCCTCACTATGTATCAATGAGTCTACCAGTGAGTAAAGTTTACTAATACAAATTTGGCTTGTTTGTAACATGCACACAAACACACAGGAGCAGAGTGTTTCCCAGCTTAAATGCATAACCAGAGGAGCGTTTTTATCAACTTCCACCAGGTTGTATGAGAAGTAAACACTCATCTCGTCCAAAAGGAAGCACACTGCTCCACCGTTAACTGCACTGACGTTAAGCCTTGCCTCGTTTCCTTAACATAGCATACATGACAAGCAGCTAGCGGAGGTAGTCAGATGACAAACAAAGGACAATCGCTAAATCAGCCATTTTTTACCCGGCGACCGGTACAACACGATAACTACAAATATGCTTGATGTTCATTAGCCAGCTAACAAGCTTAACAACGCGGCTTCACGTCTCCACAGTTGTTAGCATGTTAAAGTGCTAAGTTAGCCAGTTGACTGCAGAGGTTCGTTTATTTTAAGGAACACGTGTTTGGGGCTGTCATGTGCCTCTCGATATGAGACATCCACAACAGTCTGTGTAGCCTTAACCTAACATTGCTTTTAGTTATGTCAACCTAATGTATTAGTATTAGCGAATTAGCTTCAGTCAACCATATAATAACATTGATGTAGTGTAACATTGGGTGACAGGGGTTAATACAATTCTTGATAGGTATACTGTACACTGTATAGAAGTCAACTGTTTTGACTTCTTAGACAACGAACAACCAGTTAAACAGACTCAGAGTGCATATCCTGCTTGTGGTTAACCGGTAAAATCACTACACTTGATCCCCAATCGCTGTCTCCTAGCAGTGCGCAAGAAAGGTGAAACAATCAAACGCTCCTTCGAGTAGCTAACGCTAATGTCATTAGCCACACACAGGCTAACGCTAGCTGGCACGAAACGGTCGACACGGCTTCCTACTGTAAACAAACAACTCAGGCGTGACATCCCGTGACACTCGACGACAACTTGCGATTAAAACACCACATTCATATTTCCATTAAAAGGAAATACTGAACTGAATTTCGATCCGTGCACACAATGGCCGAGCGGCTCCTTCTCCTGCTTCTCCCGGCGGCTAAGCTCCTTCACGGCCGCGTAGTCCACGGTGTTTCTGGAAGTTTCTCTCCTTTATCCGGGACCCATTTCGGATAACTTTGAGCAAGTTAGTTTAATGGTTCAAATACAAGACAACAATTGAAAAAAACTCCTCAGTTTCTAGGTGTCATTCGGCCTCCGCGGGTCAGGTCCTACTTTGTTTGGAACAACACACACTGCTGCCCGGCCGAAGTGCGCGCACTGGTCACTTCCTGTGCGCGTTCACGTGATCTGTAGCTCGCTCTCTCGCTCTCTCTCTCTCACTCACACTCACTCTCACTCTCTCTCTCTCTCTCTCTCACTCTCTCTCTCTCTCTCTCTCTCTGTCACTCACACACACACACACACACAATATTGACCGTTTTTCAATTTATATAGTACATTGAAATCAAGCTGAAACAAATAACTTGGTATACAATTATACATAATATCATTTCTATAACCAAAGTCTTAGGGGCCTCAGACCAAGGCTCCAGAAAGCCTCTGACTGTCTGTTGGCAATTACTTTATGGTAATTTGATTAATGACAAATCTGCACATTGTGGATGTCAGCAATATGTACAATGTGTACACAATATATATGTATGTGCCAACATGTTTCCACAACAGAGACTGTCCTCTTGTATCAGCTGATATCCACTCATATGACAACACTTTATATGGCCCTTTATTTCCACAGATATTCTTTTGAACCCTCTGGTGCCAGGGCCATAGCCATTATACATCATATATTTTTAGACAGGGAGCCTGTCCCAAATGGCACCTGTGTCATCCCCTTAGTCTGCACTAAAGTGATGTTGACAGTGATGGTGCAGACCTGTGGTGTCCCCTGCTGTTGTTGTGTCCTTCTCCTATTTCAAACTCTTGTGGTAGAGCATGACTCCACACATCTCATCACCTGAGAAATAAATCACATCACTTAAAACAGTCTCACACATTTCTCTTTGTATCGTTTCATGGTTATATATGGTTATATTTTATATCAGGGCCCCATATTACAAATATGTTTAAGAAATTGCTCATTTATGTTTGAACTTCACCCCTAGGCTAATTAGTGTTTCTTTGCTTTCTTTTACCTCAGCCTTTCATTGGGTGTAAAATGATATTAATGAAGGAGGTGACTGTTGATTTCAAGTACACTGAGAAAGATCATCATTATTTATTTGCAACATAAGGCTCCCACTCAGAAAAGGCAATTGACAAAAATGATTAATTAAAACGTGTTAAATTGATCAACATACTGAACAAAAGTACAATGCTTCATGGTCATAAACTATATATACAGCTAAACTATACAACTGTAACTCCTTCACTTTGCTTTCCTCTTTGAATTGGCCTTTTTCCTCTGCCAACTCTGTGTCTTTGTTGTGGTGTTGGCCCTGCTCTGACCTGTCACTCTGCTCTTAATACTGTCATTCACAATGATCAGTCATTAATAAAGAGATGCATAACACCTGCAGCTTTGTCATAGGGCACATCAAGGACTCAACAACACAACACAAAAATAGAAAATGAGACATCTTACATTGGTGCAGACCCTGAATGAACACATGCACACATTAGACCACAGCACTGCGAGGTTAGAAAATAAGACTTATCAAGCATGGAGGCGTCTTAAATAGATCACACTGCATGTACAGTATACATCTCTCAAAACGTGGTCAAAGAAGCCACTTCAACAAAGAAGTTAAGTTATCAAACCTTTATTCACAAAACTGTACACTGTAAAACTTTACACAAGCTTCTTTTGTTTTTTTTTTTTACTTTGGCAATTAAGTTCTCAAAACCATGTGGCTGCCAGCTGATAGGGGGACAGTTTGTTGGTTTGTTACATTTCCTAAAACACAAATTGTCATGCAAAGAGTACATGAGTAAATTTCCAACATACTGGCATATTATAAGGCACAATTAAACACTGTATTTTTCATACTGTATTGTATGTCACATCTGTAGATCTTTTATTTTATGTCACAGTATATTTGATAAACATTCACAATCTGTCCAAAGGTTAAAAAAAACCCAATGCCTTTAAAGCTAACTAATTAGCATGTTAAATCTTGTTTGTTAAATTTCTACAGAAACTGAAATGTCAATGCCAAATTGTGGTTTTACAAGGGATTGTCTTGTACCTCTGCTGGTTGCCTGGCAACCTCCTAGGTCCAACAAGACTCCAATAAGTCAGATATATAACCTTTTAATTAGTAACATGTAGAGATGCTGGTAGGCATACTTTTTTAACCCTTGGACAGAACCAGGCTAGCTGTTTCCCCCGATTCCAGTCTTTATGCTAAGCTAAGCTAACTGTCTCCTGGCTTCAGCTTCATATTGAACAAATAAATTGGATAGTGATAGCAATCTTCTCAGTTAAACTTGACCAGACAAGTCTGTTTTCAAAAATAACCTCAATCAAACAAGTTTATTACCTTAACGGATCACTTTAGAGTATGTTGACTCAGCTTTTCAGGTTCAGCTACACCAAGGCCTTTTATTAATCAGTTTCATGTCAATCCATCTGACAGTTCATTTATTCACTTTGAACCAGCGTTAACCAACAGTGCATTTCACTAGCTTAACTGCTAGCTCACATTATTCCTGTGTATTATTGATGAATAGCCATCCTCCTACTCCAGGCAGAAGTGGTTTATAGGCAGGTTTACATTTATTGGCTTAGCAGAGACAAACAACTTGTTTTATTTTCACATGAAAATATAATTTGTTTCTCTGTTAAAATGTAAAGGCAGACATAAAAAAAATAAAAACTGAAAAGAGAAATGCTTTGATTCCTAGCACCACAATGTGTAGGTTTTGTTTTCTGAAAATCCTAAATTTTAAAAATCCATACAAATATGTTAACACTATTCTTCTCTTCATTCTTACTGAAAAGCCTTAAAACTATACAGAGACTAGACCTGATCATCTTAACTTTTTATTCATGTTATGTTCTCATGCATTCAAATATGCTGCTGCAAGAAGACACGGTCCACTGCAGTTTAAACGGGGTCCTAGAGATGAGCACAGCTCAGCATATGTTTCCAGTAGTAACGGAGTTAATAGAAAAATCCAAAGAAAATGGTATCGACCTGCTGATTATGCAACAGAGTCCCTCTAAGTAAACAATAAATGGTTAAACTACCAATAGTTGGCACTGCATTATTTCCACCCACATCTGTGTATAATTGACTGTTCTAATATATAACTTTGATTGATTGATTTATATTTAAGATACAAATTTAAACACAGATACATTTCCAGATTCATTTGAAATTTAAAACAAATATAATGTGCACAAATAAACGTAAAATATGTGATATCAGACAACCTTTATATGTTCAGTCCTGGATTTCTGCCATTTTAAATACTTATATGAAAGACAGTGTGCACATCCTACAAAATGCGCAAAATAATTTGAAAAACCAGCCAATCCTAATCTTTAATTAGAGTCTATTGTCGAGTTACTGTATGTGGAAGAAACGGCAGAATGACGATGAAACCTGTTGTCCACGTGTTACTGGCACGTGTTGTAGATCTGGATTTGTTTGTTGATGCCGTTGAGGATGTCTTTCATCGTTCCCTCCAAGCCGTCCAACTGACGAGCTTTCCCCTCCAACTTCTTCTGGTTCTCCTCATAGTTCTTCTCTAGCTCTGTGGGAACCAGAACATTTTAGGATCGGTTACACATGCAGGCATTAACAGAATTTGGAGCCACTGTAAGTCATCTTGAATGACACAATTTGATCAATTAATTCTTTTAAATAGACTGAGGGAACACTTTGGCCTGCCGGAAACCATTTTAACTGGTTTACCTTCTATCCCTCAGGCAGAGAACTCTTTGCCATTTCTGAAAATACTAAAATTAAATTGTGAGGTTCCTCAAGGATCAAGTTAGTTATCCATCCATTTTCTGCCACTTATCCAGGGCTGGGTTGTGTTGGCATCCATGGGATCCCAAGACATTCCCAGGCCAAGAAAGATATGTAATCCCTCCAGCGTGTTATGGGTCTGCATGGGGTCTCCTCCCAGTTGGATGTGCTCTGAACACCTCTAAAGGGAGGCGTCCAGGAGGCATCCTGACCAGGTGCCCAACCCACCTCAGATGGCTCCTTTCAATGTTAGGGAGCAGCGGCTCTACTCCTAGCCTCCCCCGGTTGTCTGAACTCTCTACGGCTAAGCCCTGACACTCTCTGGAGGAAACTCATTTTGGCCGCTTGTATCAACAAACTCAAACACTTCTTTCAGTCACTACCCAAAGCTCGTGACCATAGGTGAGAGTTGGAATGTAGAATGTCTTGTAAATTGAGAGCTTCGCCTTCAGGCACAATTAGGATAAAACTGAAATATTAGTTATGGGGTCTAGACTTCAGAGAGAGAAACTAGTTACAATCTATATTCTCTCTTGGGTCATCTCGCTCGAGTCTTTTAGTTTTTCAAAAGAGCAAGAGCAGTTTTTAATTTTCACACTACGGCCTGTTGGAGCTGCTTAATGACTATTATGTAATTTAGATAATGAGGCAACCTGCTCAACCCAGTATGTATGTAATGCATGAATAAACAATAGAAGTGGAGCGATGTCCTACTTCTGATTTAAATGTTTTACTGCCATTTATTCATTTTACTTTATAGTGTCTTATGATTTCACTTGTATTATATCCATTTTTCATGTGGATTAGTCTCAAATTGCTTGCTAGTCACCTTAAGTACTTTAAAATGCACTAATCTGCATAAAAGGCGGCATACTAATACATTTTGAGTCTAGACTTGAAACTATAGCTTCAATATTCAATTAGTATCTGCTCTTCTTTCACTATCCATGTTGCAGGAATTGTTTCTTAAATAAAAACCAATAGTGTTCTTACTCCAAACACATAAACCCCCTTCTATCACTTCATTCATACATAAATATATAGACATGGATAAGCACCTGCTAGTCTCTGCAGCTTGTTCTGGGCATCTCTTAGTAGTTCCTTTGCTTCATCTCTGAGGCTCTCGGCCCTCTTCTTGGCATCCTGTACAGCTTTGGCCTTGGTGTCAACCCGCTGCTGCACCTCATGGTATTTATCTGTCAGTTGGCCGTCTAGAATCTGAGAATAAAGACAAGGGAGAGTTTATTGCAGATAGCTGAGTAAGCTTTTTATAATGCATGCTAATTCAGAGACACACAGACATACCTGCTTGGCTTCCTTTGCCTTGTCTCGTGCCATGGTGGCTGTCTCTTCGGCTCTGGCTGCTGCCATGCTGTTGTTTGCACGCTTGGTCTTCAGGGCATTGATCTCCCGTCCCAGTGTGCCCAGACGGTCCATGGCCTCATTTAGATTCTTCTCACTGTTTGATGTCTCTGACTCAATCTGAGTAAGGCATGTACAAGCAAGTGAATTCTAATCCTTCTGGAATAATATCATCTCACAAAGTTTACTTTTGTTGGATATAAGTACCATGTTATTATTCAGGGGTGTGATCTTTAAAACGTTGTCCTGGATGTTCATGTAATGACCAACTTGTATGCATGTGATTTGAACATTTTCAACATATTAGAAGAATCAATACAGTTCTAGCACTAGTCTGTCTACTCTTTGTTACAATATGTTGTACAAAACATATTTAAGCCATTTGGTACCAAAATCCTTAAAACTCTCCATTAACCAATTTTTGGACACTTGGGATCAGTGGAAGCTGTAAACACAACATTGACGTATAATCGCTTTCTAAATTCGATATTGCGAATACATTGACGAACAGTTGCTAACTAATACATCAAGGGCAACATTAACATCAATCCAGAGTCATGTTTCTGGCTGTTCAGGGAATGTAAGTCCAATGCTGACTCTTCTTTTAGCTATGTTTTTGTTTTTGACCAATTCTTTGAAGGAAGAATCTTTCTCTTTAGCTGCTAAATGCTAAATTGCTAACTGCTTCAGTCTGCTGTTTGGTGCTTTCTTGCTAGTGTACAGTGGCTTTATCAGAGCTTTTGACTGAGCTTCCAGCTGTGTCTGAAAATGATGCTGGTGAAAGCAGTATGAGTGAGACTAAAACAGTAATGTTGTAGGTCATAATGCAAAAATGCAGAAAATGAACTGAAAGACGCTAAAATGCGCCATAGAGATGTAGAGTTAAGCAATCATTCTCTATAGGTTCATCACTACAAGCATCTTCTTTAAGATATGCATCATTGTATCCATTGCAAATATTAAAATAAAATACTTTTTTACTTAATTTTCACAATAGATAATAACCTAAACATCCATCACATACATCTAGTGAATGGGTCATACGTATATTGCAACATAAAACACTGTTCTTTTGGCTGGAAAACCAAATTATAGCCTACAGATCTAAATAAATATTATTTTATTGCTCAGTTTTGCCTCATGTTTGCTGGCTTCTTTTTTGGTTACCTGTACCAGCCGGTCCTCAGTCTCCCGTATGTCATTTCTGGCTCTTTTTATGGCCTTCTCTGCTGACGTCTGTGCAGTCTTAGCATCCACCAAGGCCTGTTTCACTGTCTCTGCTGTGGTCTTCACCCCCTCAGAACGATGCCTTAACAATAATATAGTGTTATTGATAGGACAATGTTTAAGAGAGGACACATCAGCATAAAATGCACTACAAACGATTGATAGTAGATTTTAGGTAGAAAGAGAGAAGGTTTCATTATTTCATCTCTGTATCTCTGCCGTGTTGAATGTGTGCCATTTACGGCTGCCAATGCATCTGCTTTACGCCTGACTCTATTCCAACTACCTTGCCCTCTTGGCATCCAGCAGCAGCTTTTCTGCCTTGCGGACATCATCCTGCGTCTTCGCCAAGATGGCATCCACACTGGAAAGGCTGCTAACCCGCTCTTTGATTTCATCAGCAAGATGTCTGATCTGAAGAGGTGAAGCAGGGATGGAGAGCTCCAACACGCGGTTGGCTACTGCCTCAATACTGTCGGGGTCTGCGCCCTCCTCTGATAGAAAGACATGAGAAGTGTCAGGGTTAGAAAAAGGGTTGTTCTTCGTAAAGTTGTAAATATAATGTAGATGTCAGACTTACGAGTGAGGAATTCTCTGATCTGTTTGATGAGGTCTCTCAGGTCGTTGTTGGAGCGCTCCACTTTGTTCTTGGTGGCTGTGGCTTTGTCCAGAGCTGCCTGAGCTTTACCTTTGGCCTCCTCTGCCTTGGTCTTAGCCTCTGCCACCTGAGTGAAAGGCAGAAATGTTTACCCAAGCTATTGCCTATATTTAGTCTAGTCTTAATGTGTCTATGTGTCCCAGAATGCAGCTGCATTGCCCATTCAAAACACACAAGCTAAAGTGTCATTTCAAGAGTGTAAAATCTCCATTCTGAGTGATTCGGTCTATGATGTAGTCTGTAGTCTAGTTTTTCAGGCGACTCACAGTGAACAACGATGGATTTGAATTGAAACTACAGTATAATATGGTTGTGTATGCAACATCATAACAAGTTCAACTCTGACAAAAATTTAATTAAAAAACACTCCATAAAGAATTGCTTTGTAGAGTCAGGAGGGAACATAAAACACTTGCAAATGAGATTCATCCCTGAAGTCTTGCTGCATTCCATTCTGCTTTAATGAGAAGTGGACAAAAAGCTTTCTTCCAGCCACCTCTATAATGATTTTCTCCCTGTATGACTGTTTCATATTGGTGCAAAGAGGCAGCTCTAGAAAAATGTACCAGATACAATATATGTGACATTTTGAAGTCCAAAAGTATAGTATCTCCTCATGTGTTTTCACACCTTGGTAAAGAGTCCCTCCACCTCTCCCATCGCTTTGTTCAGCTCCTTGTCTGCAAGTTTGGCTCTCTCCAGGGCGTTGTCAGCAGCTGCCACGGCACCATTACAGTTCAGACCTCCACAGTGACGGTTACCGTCATCATCACGACAACCTGCACCCCCGCACGGACTCTCCCCACAGGGAACATCGCCTGGAGCACCGCAAACCTGTTGGGACAGGTGCACATGTACTTTGAAAATGATCATAATTAAAGTGTGTATGTGTATGACTGAAACACTTCACTCCCTTTTGTGAAAGTAAGAGATTAAAATAGTAAAAAGAGTAAAAAAAGTAGGTAAATCAAATACAATACAGCACAGGATAAAAAGAGGGTAAGCAAAGTAAAACGTGCAACACGGTTCAGTAAAATACACATAAAACTAGTCATGAGTACAGGTTTGTTGCTAAATAAACCAGGATTTGGTGAGTCTCTTAAAAGTTGGGAAGGCTGCAGCAAATTTCAAGTGTTCAGGGAGCAAGTTACTCCAATTTTGTGAATTTATAGACCATAAATAATTGTATTAAATGATTAGGGTAATTTGTTTGTACTTTACACATGCATGGAAACTTTTTTCTATGAGGAACGAGATCAAACCTTTTCATTGATCTTCTTCACATCCAGGCCCTGTGCTCTGGTGTTGAGATCTCCCAGCGCACGCTTGTTAGCTGCATTTTTCCGGTTAAAGTCGTCTTTCTTGACGGTGATGAGGCGCTCGGTGCGGCGGCGGGTGTCTGCGGATTGGCTGACGGTGCTGGGCTTGGTGGTGGTTGATTCATTGGCTCGCCGCTCCGCATCACGAGACCTGTTGTAGGAGCTGCGGATGCTGTCATACGCACCTGCAGGAAAAAGTAGGAGGGAGGAAGAAAAGCACATTCAGTTCGATTAAAGTGATGTTTGGAGTAAATTTGGGGATTCTTAAAGCCCTCCTCCACTCAGAAATATGCTTCTCTTCTTGTTCACTGTGTAGAATGGTGTATGAGCAGAGTTTGACACTAATAGGCTGTTTTCACATTGGTCTGCTGAAAGTGGAAAGTTTCTCTGTGCTCATTAATAGTCTCATTTTAAAGGGGCAGAGCCTAAGAGCATGATTTGTGACATCACAACTAGCTTGGAAGCCTCCAGTTTAAGTCCCAGTGTCCAACACTTCTGAGATAAAATATTTTTGCATATTCATAGATCCTGGACTTTTTAATGAGGGAGAAGTATATGCCATTTTAAGGATTTTAATGTGGTAATTATACTTTTTGTTTTTAAACCACCACTTCCAAGTAGTGAGTATTCTTACATATCTTAATACATGTCTGGAGGGGATCTTTAAGGACTCAGGGAAAGAGGATTAGGAATAATGATGCTTTGTGTGAAGTTTAAATGGAGCAGAATATGTAAGGGGGTGAAATATTAAATAATGCAGATGGTTAAAGACAACACTCTGTCTCACCTAGGAAGTTGGAGTTTTTTAGGATATCCAGTTGCCGATGTAGCTGCTCTGAAGTGAGGTTTAGTTCTTTGGCCTCTCTCTCCAGAGCGCTGAGCTCCTTGCTTGCCTCAGAGTTGCTGTCTTGGACGATGGTCAGGTCTCCTTCAAGGCGGTTCAAGGTGTCAGTGGTGTCACCAATCTGTGTTCTACGGGACAAGAAGTTTGTTGGAAGGGATGCAAATTGTAATTCTGTTGTGAATAAAAATGTACTTTCATGAATAAATGAGTAAATCTGCAACGGGGATGAAGTTACATTTTCCTCAAGCGCCACTGACTTGATATTACTGAAATAGTCATTCAAAAAATGTGAAAAGCAGTTGGATGTAATAATACCTAAGATCTTCAATAAGCTCCATCAGAGTAGCAACGGCTGCAACAGTGGCATTGCGTGCGTTGACAATGTCCCGAGCCTGTGCCAGTTTCTCCTCCAGGTCCCTGAAAGCCTTCTCATAGGCCCCAGTAAGCCCAGTGGTCTGAATCTCATGGGCACGCTCAGCCAGAGACTTGGTACGCACTGCCAGGTCCTGGTGATGAGACAGATGATATGTATTGTGAACAGAAGGCTTGACTCTTTGCCAGTCAGAATATTGAATATTTCACATTTGATTTCTGCAGATTGAGGATCAGACCTCCTCCTCTACATGAAACTGCACCTGCACTATGCGATCCCAGTCCCCAAAGCACTGGTGACAGGGCTGGCAGTTGGGGAACTGGCCAGAAAAGCCTCTAGCACACTGGTCACAGCGGACACCTGACACCCCCTGCTGGCAAACACAGTGGCCTGTCAGCCGGTTGCACTGAGAGGTCTCAATGCCACGCCAGTCACAGTCACAAGCTGGGAGGAGAGAAGAGGAGAACAGTTAATATGATATGACCGAGACTTAATGCATTATTTTTGGGTTAGGGTTAAAAGATCTGTGTTACTCTGAAAAAGATAATATTATAAGACTTGACTTTGAAAGGCACATAAATGGAAGTACAAAACTGCTTTGCCTGGTGTTTTTTCTGGTGTTGAATATTTCCCTCTTAAAGTAGTCATAAATATATCATATAATTACTACAGTCAGCACTGGACCACAGGCGTCATCTGTATTTCTGGGGCTTAAACTTGATTCTTTTTTTTAAAGCCAACATCTCCACCTAATAAAAAACACCTGGCTTTAACCCCACACATACACCACCTGTGCAATCTAATGCAATTCAATATAGCAGCTCATTCATAAATTTTCAGTTTTTGTTGACATGGTCAGAAAGTTCATGGTTCTCCTTTATATTTAGTATTGAGGCTGTATAAAATGTTTTTTGTGTAAGTGCAACTGTTCTTAACGTTAACACAACACCGCATGTGCATATGGATAATATACTGTATATTAGGAACACTCTTTTTTCAGCAGTAGAAGTTATGGCAGAGCTGTTGTGTTAGGTTGCATCAGATTGCAAACATTGTTCCTAATAAAATGCACCATGAGTGTCCCACCAGCAAATGAAAGGACTGCGTCGCTAGCTAGCCAAACACACTTAGCAACAGGCTTTTTAGCTAGCTATCTAACTTTCTTCATAAACACCAGCCAGTGCAAGTAAAGTTATACATCCATATACTGTGTGCTAAAGTCATAGCATACAAGCTCTTATAACAGTAGCTAAAACATTTTAAAGTGGCACGCCAACTTTCTATGAAGTTTTTAGTTGTAGTAGTAGTAATTAAGAGAAAATATTATTGTACACAGACAAAATGTCATGATGCAATAAAGTCTGAGACTTATTTCCAGTCTGGTCTTCATGAAGGGAAAGGGCATGTGTGTCATAGTGTCTGTGAATTTTTAATTAACTCTTAGTTGTGTATAAATAACTACACACCAATTGTCGAACATTAAATATAAGCTGCGTTACCTGGATGGTAACCTGGCTCTGGTGTTAGCTAAATGTCATTAGGAGCACATGCTGAGCTCAATATGTTCATTAACAACTCTTCTTTCTGTCTTTAATGATTTTTGCACAGTTCAGAGATGTACTGAGCAGCTGGAGCTTTTTTTTTTGGTGCCTCTGTTGTTCATAACAGCTACTACACTGTTTCTAAGAGCTTGCATTATATCTTCATGTTTCTAACCTCTGCACTGTGTGCTTGGGTCTCCCCAGTAGTTCTCCTGGCAGTCTGTGCAGGTCTTCCCTCCAAATCCATCCCGACACTGACACTGACCTGTAAACTGCACGACAGAAAGTGGAACAATAGTAATATGGCACATCGATTATTGTCAGTGAGTATGAGAACATATTTAGACTTTGAGTACAATGACTTCAGGTCCAAGCATCCCTTACCTCGTTACATGAGGAGGTGACAGAGTTGTTGGGGTCACAGGCGCAGGCTTCACAACCCTTTCCACTGGCCAGGTTCCAGTGGTTGGGAGCGCAATGGTCACATGTCAGACCCATAACGTTTGGTAGACACTGACACTGGCCTGAGGCTCGCTGGCACACACACTCCTCACGTTCCATACACTGACTGCGTTCAGTGCCCAGGAAGTTACATATACATTCTGATGGGCAAAAAAGAAGAACATTGTCAGCATGGTATTGCAATCCTGTGCGTAGTTGGATCTGTAATAAGTACATTAACATAATAAAATGCTTTCTTGATGAACATGTTACTCACTCCTGCAATTGCGTCGGGATGCGTCCCCGAAATAGCCGCTCTTGCAGATGCCACAGTTGGGGCCTTCGGTGTTGTAGAGGCATTTCCTGCACTCTCCCTTCTGTCTGTCGCATGCGTCCGTGTCTGACATATCTATATTGTTGTTGCACTGGCACGGCTGGCAGCGCCCTCCCTGCTGAGAGGGGTTACCATAGTAACCGGGGGCACATTCCTCACATCTGGCGCCTGAATTGGGAGAAAAAGCAAATAGAACAGGACAAGTTACAACGAGAAAGGAGGGAGAATATATGATTATTGACGAGTAGTGGTTCTGCCAAGTGTGGATGAAGTGCCCTTAAGAATATCCAAAGCTGTTTTTAGGGTGTTGTAGCATAACATCAGCAGCATCAACATCTAATCTCTGTTTTACAATGTAATGAGGACCCTATTCATGTATAAACGGTCACTAGATTTGACCCAGACCAAGGTTAAACTGTTTTCAGTGGACAGGTCCATTGAAATAAACAGGTTTAACACTTATCAGTTTTGTTAATCATCACTCAATGGGGTTTGGTTAACCAGCTGTGATTAGTTAAGTATCATCACACCCATAGTGGATTATACATATAATATAAAGTAACAACCAGTGATTCCCAAACTTTTAGGCTGATGTACCCTCTAAATATGTCACCCGTAGCGCTCCAAAAATGAATGGATAAACGTATTCAACCCTTCTAATTATATAAAACTAGCACAGCGCTCGTTCAAAATGTGCCTGTTTGGAACGGGCCGACTGCCAAGCCTCCAGTTTTGTTAATTCAACCCACAGAAAAATGTGTACTATTGATGTGAATGAGCTGATACACCAATACGAAAGAAACTAACATTATACAGCTTATAGAATATTATACATACATATTATAGAGCTTTTGAAAAAAATGTGAATCTTAAAATGAAGTCAGTTGATCATATTGGGCTCTACCATTGTTTATTTTCCATGCCTTTCTGTTTGGATTTGAGTGTCTTGTAGTGGTGTTTCACAATGGCCACAGTCTGGGAACATATGAGACATAGTGGTTTTGAACTGCCTGTGGGGAGAATGAACATGGGAGAGTTCCATTCTGGATTAAAAGCTCTGTCGACTTTTATCTTTTTAGAGAATTCCATTAAATGACTTTTTCGCTTATTTCGCTGACTGCAGTCTCTCATCTTGCCCCTCCCATGTGTGTGCCACTGTGTGTATCTCACTTGCTGACTGAGTTACAATGCTTATGGGAATGCACACATTTGATTGGCTGAGTTAATGAGATGATTTACAATGCATGCAACTGGTCTGTGCTATTAAGATTAGAAAGCTGTGATAGATAGAATAAAAGCATTCAAAATTCAATAATTCTCTATAATATATAAATATTCTCTATATCTAGATGCTCTTTCAACAATTTTTCTATAACTTTAAGCTTCTACATGAGTGTCCCGTGCAGTTTGTGTTTTTGATTTCATCCTAAACACAAATACCTACATATACATTTTTACCAATAATCATTCTTTCTGCTCTCCAATCTCTCCACACTGCAGAAGTACAGCACAGCTACTATAACAGTCAGGGGGACTACTGCAGCCTTTTCCCAGGGAGCCACTCATTAGGCTTTTTTTCCTCTAATTGGCACTCCCTTTATGTTCCATTCAAAAGAAGAAATACCTGGCATATTTGTGTCCAGCAGGAAGGAGCACAGAAGGAAATTAGAGAAAGGAGGAATGAGAGGGTGGGTAGGGCTGCACTGATAGAGTAAAAGTTCAAGTGCAGGAAGGATTAGATGAAAGAAAAAGAAAAAAAAAGAGAAAGTTAGATGGAGGAGAGGGATGGAAGAGAGAGGGGGAGTAACGAGCAGGAGTGGCAGTGAATAAACGAAGGGAAATCTGTGTAGAAAGAAAATATAGTCTAACATTTTTAGAGTCAACTGTACTTCCTTGTTTTTTTAAACAGCATTTTCTGTATATTTGATCCTTTATATTAATACAAGTTTAATACATAAATGTGTTTGTTTGTTCTGTGTGTTTTTTTTATTCATATCTAATTGAAGTTATTGAATAAAATGAGTGCACTGAAACAGTATCCACCACTGGGAATTTATTGTTTATAGTTAAACTGTAACATAATACAGCCTCCATTATTTATCTCTGTCATAAGTGTTTGAGAACAACATTTGAGGGATTATTGCATAAAAAACATGTTTTTATGTATATATTATATATTCTGTATGTAGCATTATCACCCAATATATCGATATCAGATATTTTTTTGGTCCCTAATATCTGTATCGGCATCAGCCCCAAAAATCCAGTCGGGCCCTAAAGCCGATATGATTTTTTTTTTTGAGCCAAGTCTCAAGTGTCAGAGTGGAGTCAGCCAGAGTGGAGGGTAGGGTTGGTGGGAAATGAAGAAGGAAGAGAAGCACGGGGGTCAACCATCATTACTCACGCTTAAAAATGGTCGCCCCGGAGCGTTTAACAATCCCTGTGCCAGTAGAGTAGTACAAGGGAGGGAGGAAATGACACAAGTTACTATTACCAGAGCCCATCAGGAAACAGTGTTGTCACCTTCTTATGCAAGGTAGAAGATTGGAGTTTTATTATTAAACTTTTAGACCTGATCTGAAGCTTAATAAATACTGTTGGTGACTGACTCAGTGTGTCAGCAGGAGGAGTCACATTTTTTCAGAGTGCAACTTGAACACTTTGCTACATGGATCTAAAACATGACGTAATGTGACCGAAATCCATACTACATACTAACAGTAGATAGTATATACATAATGGATATAGAATGGCAGGAATACTTCCTGTTTCAGTAGTGACATAGAAATGTGGGACAACATTTTTTACATAGAATTTCATAAATGAAAATTTCACTTATATTAGTAAACATCTAAGACTTACATACTTTATATAATTTGGTTTTTTGGTTGTGGGACTGCAGTTTGCACCATTTTGGTAGAATGGCCTACATACTAACCTTTATATCTTCATAATATACTGTTTTTGCCGGGTTAGGGTTATGGTTATCAATGCACTTAACTGTTTTATTAAGCAATATTATACACTATATAGACCATTGACGTTAAATCAAACTATGACTTCTAAATGGACTTTTAATAGTTATGTTTTTGTTTCTGAACTGTTTCACTACTATTCACAGTTTATTCTATTTTTCCCAGTTATGAACAGCTTCTTTAATTCATCTGTGCATTGCACTGAGAGAGAACAGTGTCCATCAACAGCACACTGTTGCTTTTACAGTGTGAACACAATACATATACTCAAAACATGTTTGGAAATAGTATGAAGTATGGAATTGGGACATAGTCTACAGCCACGTTAGCTGAATGCTAACATGTTCACAATAACAATGCTAACATGCTAAAGTTAAGCAGGTATAATGTTTACCATGTTCATCATCTTACTTTAGCATGTTAACATTAGCTAATGAGCACTAACCACAAAGTACAGATTGCTGGGATTGTCATCAGTGTTTGGTTGTGAACAAACATCTTGGTGAATAGGAAATTTAAACCTGATGAAAAGTTATTACAATTCATTCCTGATAGTAACATGAATGTGATGAAATAATGACAATTGCTCCAATAGTTACCATCACTAGAGCCATGCAGCTAGCGTGGCTAAAATCTAGTTGCTAGATTCATAATGAGTTCATTGTGAATGTTTATGAGTCCAAAGAGGATGAAACCTCCAAATTTTGGTTGGGGGCTTAAGAGACGCCACAGTTCTGTATGCATGTTTATAGGTTCATCTCAACCACTAAGGCTCGACTGTAAGATCAGATTTTCCTTTGATAAAACTCCAGTCTCCTAAAAACAAGACTTTACCAATATACATGTTGACAAAGTGCTCTATTCTGGTTCTCTTCATTCATTAAACTAACAGAGATCCATTGTGGTGAATGTGTCATCTGGCTTAAATAAACACACCACAGACAAAATGACTTATGTTTTTGTATCAAATAAGGTTTTACAGCAATGTTTTATGGCTGAAACAATTCATATGATGAAGAGCAGCACCATGATGCTTTATGATGGTTTAACAGATGCTCAAAATGTCATAGATTTTGTAGAAAATTCATGAATCCTGAATCCTGAAGAATGAATGTCTACTGTAACTGCAGAGATGTATCTGACCATACCTATGATCCGATCAGAGGATGAAGAGAAGCAGGAGAAAAAGAAAGCAAGAAAGCAGAAAGCAAGAATTGGCAGGACAGAAGAAGAAATATAGGGACAAAGCATGATGTAATGATCCTAAGCTCACCTGTGTAACCCTGGTTACAGTTGCAGATGATTTGACGGTTACGGTTGTCTTGGTAACAAGATGCAGCAAAGTGGCGTCCGCTGTTGGGCCCGTCCGGACAGGGGCACGGACGACACTGACCTATGCCCAAAACCGGATTACCATAGTAACCATTGGCACATCTACAGAAAGATAAAGTTTACAGAGTTAAAGGTGAAGCAACACAACTTGAAAGAGCAATAAACAAGAAGAACATCAATAAATTATAATCTCTGTTGGTTGATCAAAGAAATGTGAGTGTTTTGTAGCTCTGGACTGTAACAAACCAGTGTGGTTGCAAACACCAGCTAACTAAAGACTACAAGACCTACAAAATGTCGAAACTGCTTTGCTGCTCAAACCACAGAACATGGTGAAACCACAGGATGTGGGGAAGGCACAAGTGATCCTAAATGAGGTGTGCTGAAAATGATTCCACTATGAGAGATCCACAAATGGAATCGAATCATGATATTTAAATACTGTGTAAAGTGTGTAAAATTCATAAATGTATTTCAAAACATATTATACATGTTAAATAATTGTTACTGAAAACATGTGGCTCAAACATATAGGGCTGAGCTGGCAGAAGAAAGCTGCTGGACGAAGCATCCATTTTTCATGTTGTCATGGTGATATTTGATTGACAGTTGCCACTTGAGAGGGGCGTGGTTTCTTCGCCTTTCAGCAGACACGCCCATAGTGTTTGAGAGCAGCCTCATTTTATATATACTTGGCTTTTTTTTTTAAAAACTTGACAGAGTGGTTAATAACACACTTTTCTGTGGTATGTCAAACTCAAAAGATATTGTTGCTTTACACAGATTTTAACAAAAACACACGAGGAGTCACTGTGAGGCAGACTGTGTCCAGTTTACAGGTGCAGGTGTGATGCACTGTATTTCAGACACTTGGAAGGCTTGTATCAAACAAAAAAAGCAGGTGTAAACGGGGTTAAGATGGCAACCATGAACCATAATGACCTGGGTTTGCATCTGGCAGGTGAGCTTTGTTGCATTCCCTTTCTTATTATATTTCTACTGTGGTCTCTCTGATAAAGGCATTCAAACTAAAAAAAACATGTCAAACATTTATGCTCCAGAAATCTTGATGACATAAAAAATAAAGATCTTGAGAGTAGTTAACAGAGTTTACAAAAAATGTATAATGTCATTAAAAGATAAACAACTAAAAAGTGATGAGAGAAAAATCATATTAAATCAATGAAATCATATAAACCCTAACCCATCATTATGTATAAGCCTCACTGAGGGGCCTCTCTGGGGTTTTGAAAAGATTTCCTTGTCCCCTTAGAGGAGAGGCCACTGTAAACAAAGTGCAGTGCTGTGCAGAGGAAGCTACATTGTACTGTACACTGAACACATCTGAGCCATGTGGATTAAATGATGTTGTTTTCTGTAAATGTTCTGAAAAAAATAATCCAGTGTCTGTTTTATGATGTTTCCTAAACACTGGCAGTGACGGTGTACTATTACTATAACCACATACTCCAAATCCCCTTTCTCCAAATATTTCAGTCTGTAAAGGCAAGGCCAGGCTTGTATACATGTGGAGCTTTGATGCATCTTATTAGAGTACTTGTCATTCTAATTTCCCATGAAGCTCACTGAATGACTCCTATATCATTAACAGTAGTGGCTTTGTGCTATTGCATTCCAGCAACACAACAAACTTTTTACCCTCCAAAGCCTTTAAATCTCTCTCTTTATCCTCATGTCAGTATATGATATTTTATCCATCACCTGTCACACTTGTCTCCTCCGGTGTTGTCCCTGCAGCCGATGCAGGCTCCGTTCCTCTGGTCGCACTCGTCAGCATGTCCGTTACACTGGCAGGGTCGGCAGCTGGGGAAGCCCCAGTGACCCGCCTGACATCTGTCGCACTGCTGACCGAAAGCTCCGGGGCGGCACTGACAGTGACCGGTGAACTTGTCACACAGCCGAGTCACAGAACCTTCCAGACTGCAACCGCAGGCTGGACGGAGGGAGAGAAAAGGAGAAGGAAGGGAGTAGGAAGAGGAGAAATCAAATAGGGAATAAATAGTTTGAGTAAAGCAGCTTTGGATTTTCAGAGACACTAGAGGGCGCCAGCAGCATAGTATAGGACTAATCAGAGGCAGTGCACTTAAGATGCACAGTAGAGTAAAATAAGTACATTCTACAGATGTTTATCTCTTTCATTTGTAATAAAATAAAAGATGATATGCAAAGGTTACATTTTACAGCAATGCTGCTTCATAAGCTGTTATAACAATGCAATGACATTTGAAACATAAGTTGTAAGATGACGACCAGGTTAAGGGCTTAAACAGATGGAACATGTAATTAGTAATGAATATAGCAGATAACCCTCCTTAAACATGTCTGGATCCATTATTTATCACCTATGCAGCCTGATGGTCCAAAGCCATAAGTTCCCGGAGCACACTGGTCACAACGTCGACCAATCACGTTTGGCCTGCAGCGACACTGGCCCCCACGGACATCACACATGGAGCTGACGGACCCCTGAGGGTCGCAATTACAAGCTGGAGGAGGACAGAGAAGAACAGACATTAAGTCACTGAAACTTAATGAGAACATCCTGCACGTTAACATGGATCATAATTCTGGGAACAAGATGAACAAATAAAGCCTAATGGCTCAAATCTGAGTTCTCGCCACTTTTTGTGTGAGAAAATAGAAAAGTAGAATGATTCTGCAGTTAACGTGCCTAGTTTTTAATATTTCAAAAGACGATAAAACTGTTTCTGGACATATTTGTGGGAACAGTGTCTTAAGCCTCTAATTGGGTGTCTCTCATGGCAACTGTTAACTGAGATTAACATTAAAAGAAGAAATGTTTCTCTTTTTCTTCTAGAAGCCCACATAACTTTATAGGACATTGTTCACGCCAGGTGTCCATATGAACAGTAAAAGAGGTTTTCCTCTCTGTAATCATTCCTCCTGTTCATACTGACTATTACAAGATCTCCTTCAAATGTGCTTTCAATGTAAAGTGATGGAGGACTAAATCCACAGTGAGTCCACACAGTCATTTAAAAGTAGACGAGAAGCTTCTATTCAGCTTCAGCAGTGTGAGTTAGTCATATCAAGTGATATCTGACACATTTACAGTCTTTTTAGCATCTAATTCCCTCTTAGTGTTTCCCTGTTGAGCTGTGGTGGAAGTATAGTAACAAAAAGACTTTGGTAGTAAAAAGACAGTAATGTTGATTTGACTCATTTGGATGGCTGAAGCTTCATATTATCTTCAGATCAACTTCTAAATACATTTTTGCATTGTGGATTTTGTCCTCCATCACTTACATTGTAAATGTATTAAGAAAAGATCTTCTAATGGTTCTAATGAACAGGAGGAATGACTACAGCAAGAAAAACAGGTTTAATGTCCATTTGGGCAACTGACTGCTTTTTAAGACTTGAAAATTGTGAGCCTGTTTCTAAGTCTTTGAATTTCATTCTAATGCTAAAAATGATCTACATTACCATATCTTGCAATACCAGGTTTATGC
Organism: Scomber japonicus; assembly: GCF_027409825.1. Lineage (NCBI taxonomy): Eukaryota > Metazoa > Chordata > Actinopteri > Scombriformes > Scombridae > Scomber > Scomber japonicus. Next base: position 6,554,066 of record NC_070581.1, on the reverse strand, counting down.
TCATGCAGATGAGAAAAGAATCAATGAACTCTCTAGAAATTCCTAATTTCAGAATCATAATAATGTTAACTTCATTGATCTGAATGATGAAGCTATGTTTCCTCCACAGAGTTACATCACCCAGCACTCATTCAAACAAGGCAGAAATGTTTCTATTGCACTCACACAGGGCCCCGTCATTGATGATGGCCGACATGCTGGTGATTAGCTTAGCACAGGTGTCACTCATCAGTGGGCGGGTCACGCTCTTTGGTCCCTCGTGGCAGCGATACCGCTCATAGGTCTGCTTCCTGTTGTTGGAGGCCAGATCCCCTGCGTTGAACATCTCCATGGAGGAGTGGCGTGGCATCAAGGCGATCTGGAGCGGCAGAACAGGGATGTATGAAATATCTCGCTTTATTTATGAGTCAGATGCTTATTTTAGAGGAATCGGAAATAAAGAAGTCATCTCACAGAGTCCACAAGGACGAGAGCGTTGGCCGCTCCATTCAGGATGCTGTTGGCGTCCTGGTATCGGGTGAACTCAAAGCGGAGGGTGTAAGTCACACCTCTCTCCAAACACACAGGCTGAGGAGGGATCACGAACCTGGAGCAAACAGTCAGCACACAGTTTACATTCAGTCCTTTAGTGTGTATGTGAGTTTGCATGTATTCGGCGCCACAAACCTGGCTCCGGCCGGCATGGAGACAATGAGTCTATCGTCGTCTGGGATGGTGTTTCCACAGGGGCTGCTGGTAGGAATTGGACCGGGACGGATCACTGTGATTCGCACCTCCTCCCAGTCCCGGGGCATCTGGATAGAATCAGTGTTTTGTATGGTTAATATGCAGATTATGAAACATGGGAGTATGACACTATGATAGATGAGATCATAAAAACACCTGTGACTCGTAGCGGATAAGCAGGTCATATTCCATGGAGTAGGGAATGTTGTTGATGTGGAACTCCAAGGTGCCACCCTCAGGTATCCGGGCGAACCCAGTTCCAGTCCATGTTGCTGGACGACCTTGCTGGTGCTCCCTGTACTCCAACATAGAACCCTGAGGATATGTAGATATAGTCAGGTACTGATTCAGGTATGTTTATACATATTTCCAAATTTCCAAGTACAAATTGATAAATGGCACCAACTGTCACAACCAGGCCTGTCACGATAACTACTTTTGTTGGACGATATATTGTCTCAGAAATGATCTCGATACATTTTATTGTCATTTGAAGATCATTTTAAGCTACTGATATAATGATAATATAATAGCATAATAATGCAAGGTGGGTGAGGGTTGGGATTGGAGAGTGGGTGCTACACAATCATGTAATTATTGTGACAGGCCGAGTCACAACTGCACAACTTTTGTCAGTACAAAAGTGGGTCCATGTAGAATATGCGTTAGCTCACCTGTCCCATTTTGGCCAACTCAGCCTCATAAAGGAAGTAGTCCATAGTCATGAAGAAATATCCAGACTCCACCTGCGTACACTGGCGTCCTGTCATGTGACTGCGGCAGCGACACTGGCCGCTCTCCATGGAGCAGCTACGGAGAAGAAGAAGACATAAATAGTTTTGTGACTTCACTGCTTCACTACAGTTTATATTATAGAGCCTAGCGGCAAATTCTGGGCGTCTAGCCTTTGATCAGTGATGTAAACAATTACTATTTCAATTTATACAGCAAAGCCCTTTCTACTGTAAATCAAAGATTGAAGTCTAAAATCTCCAAATGACTGTTTACTGTGACTAAAATCATTACTGTCTTATGACAACACTGAGAGAGTACAGGCACGCAAGCAGCTCTGTGAGGTTGTACTTATAGGCTCAGCTGGGCTTTGAGTCAGATGTAATGTTCACTATGTTCACCTTCTTAGTTCAGCGTGTTAGCATGCTAACGTTAGATCATTCAGAGTGGGGTTTTTGTTTAGGTATTATGTCATGAAATAAAGTAGAGGATGAATTAAAAAACTGAGTAACAAAAGAAAAGTTAAGGGAAGACCAGTTGTTGAGATATTAATCTGGGCTATTTATTAGCATGGCAACACTTAGGCTATATGTAATTGATGTTCTTGGTGTTTTGGCTTGTATCAGTCAATGTTATTACCAAAAAGAATAAATATCTTTAATTTATTTCTCTTAAGTTTTTAGCATGCCTAAAAATAGAAAAAAAAGACAATGTTTGTTGTCCATTATCAGGAAATTAAATTAGCACAGTATTTAAATACAATATGTAAACCTTTAGCGGCACAAACATTTATGAGTTAATAACATGTTGTGTTATTGCACTTATTAATAGTTATTTTTAATTTTTTGTGTAGTATCTTTTTTTTTGGGGGGGGGGGGTGTTGATTGGTGAGGATATATATAGGATGGTTATGGGGATTGTTTTTATGTTTGTGGTGGTGGAAAATGAAAAGGAAAATTGGTCACAAAATCACAAGTGGTGTACAAAATGATTGCTCCCAGAGCGGAGGCTGACAAATGATAAATGAGATAAATGATTTCTGAGTGTTAAGTGTTGAAAGTGGTCTGCATGCTGTATCCTCTCATTTGAAACAGCCTCATATTTGATTTGATGACTTGTTATTCAGAGGACTGTTTCACAAAAGTGATTGGCGAGCACTGATTACACAAGTATCACAAATGTTGTCAGTGTGCTGCTTCACAAATAATTGTCACTCACTGCAGATACATTTGCACTCCTACAGTCCTCTTTTACACTCATGGCTTCCAAGTGTAGTATGATGTTTCTTTTGGTTAGTTCACAGTGCCAAATCTTAGTTGAAATGATCTAATTTTACAAGGTGCAGCTTGCGTGTTACAAATTTGGTGTAATGGGCCCCTGGGTTGAAGCTACGTCATCACTCACTGGTTGTCCAGGGCTCCTCCGATATCACACTCACAGCTTCTGCAGCCGTTCAGATCATGGCTGAGGGCCCAGTGTTCTGTCTAGAAACACACAAGGACAGACAGAGGACAGGTTGATTGACAGACAGACACAAACAGAAGCAACAGTAAGCTCCAGACAGACATGATGCATCCGTCTCTGTGCTATTGTAAACTGCCTGAGAGGGGGAACTTCCACTGCAGTTTTAACTGTCATGACTGAGTGTGAGTCATACATACTGTATCCAGCTCTCTAATCCAATAAAACAACATTCATAGCTGTGGGGCATATCATTACTGCCCCATTCCTTTCAATTGACATTGTGAGATTTTCTTCTCCTCTAAAAAGAGCTGACTTGACAGTGTGAACACAGGACTTTTTTACAGTCAGCAATTTTACTTTTTGAACTCTAATACATTTTTTTGGCTAATGTATTTGGACTTTGAACTGATCATAAATTATAACTTTTGTGGTTTCCCAATTAGAGTTATATAAGAATTTGGTCACATTTACATTGTTTTTCAGTCAGTCCAGTTAGTTTGTGGTTAAAACCTTCTACAGTGATACTGGTCTGTGATTGGTTGTTTTCTAACACTTGATAGCTATTTGGAAAGCCAATAAAAGAAACAGTAAGGCAGTGACGTCATCAACTTTTACTTCTTCAGTGAGGCAGATTCTTTTTATATGAAAAAGGATATTTATAATATTACTAAATCAAACACAGATTCACCACAATAAGTCATAATGATTTTTCCACTGTTATATTCCACTAATTATTTTTAATATGAGGCTTCGCAGGGGCTTATCGGACGACAGGATCCACTTTCGGACCTGGTCCAGGCCTGACCATTTTAGGCCTGCTGTAACCCACACCGACCAGACGAGCCTCAAATCCCTGGGCTAAATTTAGACACAGAGCCCAGGCAGGAGCTCACATTCCTGCCTATACTATTCCTGGCTGAGTGGGTTTGGGACAAGAGGTTGAATTAGAACAGGAAGCTGATCATAACCTAGTATCTCAGGCTGCTGGGCAGAGAGAGTGAGAGAGAAATAGAAGAAAGAAACAGACAGTGATGGTAACAAGCAGCACTTATTTAGAAGTCAGATGCAGTGCTTGTATTTATATTTGATTGTGTCATGTTCACTATCAAGCACAGACAGAGAGTAAAAGACAAAAAGAAGATGAAAGATATAATGTGAATATTGGAGATCTCTTTGTGCCATCATCTTACCAGACACTGGTCACAGCTGCGTCCAGTGACAAGACGCTTGCAGAAGCAGTCTCCACTGACAGGGTCACACTGGGAGCTACCTGACACTGTTCCCCGATGGTCACACCGGCAGGCTGGGGTGAGGGAGGGGGGGAGAGAGAAGAGGACAAAATGAGAAAGTCAGTTACTGGAATCAAGATTAGAGGAGAGGAGCTGGTCTAAATGTTAATTATCTCATCCTTGTAACCTTTTGTATAACTGTGTGCTCTCAGCAAGTCAGCAGTTGCTGGTCAGAGGTGTGTTTTTTGCCCTGTCTTTTGCCTCTCAGGCAATATTAAGTCCTCTTGGTGGAGGTTTTTATGCAGACAGATTTAATGTGCTTTTGTTTAAATATAATTGTCTATAAAAGGCTATAAAATGCTGATGATATAAATACAGAAAATAGCCTGATATAGGAACAAACCTACATCCTTGTAGTAGGCGACTAAACACAACAACTTCGGTCTTTATAACATTTCTATGTGTGTGTGTGAGCTCTACCAGAGACTGTACTCACGCTGGCAGCCCTGAGGGTTGTCAGCACTCAGGCCGAAGAAGCCGGTCCTACACTTGTCGCAGCGTGGACCTTCCACATTGGCCTTGCAGCGGCACTGACCTCCCATCATGCCGAGGGAAGGGTCGGTGTGGCTGTCGCACAACCCTCCGTTCTGAGAGCCGTCTGGGTCGCAGTCACAAGCTGCAGAGACAGACAGCACACATGAGCTTTTAGTGCATGAGAAAGTTGTAGATATTAAGAAATGAAATGTTGCACATTCACACAATTTCACAAACACTGAACATTTGTCTAGAAAAGTGTATCTAATCTTTTTTTTGAGTTTTTAAACAAGGCTATTACGTACATATATGAAGAAAGAAAAAGAAAAAAATCATACTTGTAGTATTCTTCAAATTACAGGTCACCAATGGCGCCATCATGTGACCAATTATAACTTTTATAACTATAACTGTGTTGTTGCTAATAACTTGAATGACAATTAAGAGGATTTCTGTGATCAGTAATGATATCTCATATGGGACACATCCATTTGACTCCACTCAACTTTTTGCATCTTCTCATACATGTTTCATTAAATGTTCACCCATCTTGGTACACATAATATGAATCAGCAATCAGTTTATTTTTTTATTTCAATGCCATTTTCCCCAATTGTTTGCCTATAAGCTAGCAGGTGTTGTATCAAAGACAAACACGGACACAACATTTAAACTTCAACATGAATCTGCATCAAACTGTAGTAACGTGAGCACATATGAACACACAGCAAATGTGTCAAATTTGATGATTTGATTTCACCTGCTGTACAGGTGGTACAACAGTACATGTAACTTTAGATTAATAAAATAATGGCATGGTTATAACACTGAGCTTATTCAAATCTTGCTAATCTCATTTTGTATAATACTTTATAATTCTCCAAAACATTTTGCATATTCTCACCAGCTGCGCTGCACTTCTAGCATTTAAAGAACAATGAGATATAAAATGTAAATCATGATTCATCTGTTTATCTTAAGAAACTTTTTCAATCGTAGCAGCAGCTGGCAGCAGATTCATTTTCTCCAGAAAATGTAAATATATATCGAATGATGGATAGAGTGACAGTTTACTCAAGTAAAAGTATAGTTACTTCATGATTATACTGACTCAAGTAGAAGTAAAAGTATTCATAAAAAACTAATCAAATAGTGAGTAACTTCATTAGATGCATTTAATTATATTACAATGTACATCCAAATGATATGGTCAGTAATTTTCAGTTCTTTTTTCTCTTTTTCCCATATTTTCAAAAAAATACATCTTTTGAAACCACTAACCTAATTACATGAATGTATTAAACACATATGTGAAGTGCATACTGTTGATATAGTTCAAATTTTGAAGCTAAGTAATGTACTGCTGTTGGTCAGATACTGTTTTCTTTTGGCACTACATTTTGTCAACCTTAGAACTTCTGTATTCCTACACATGCCTCGCATTATATTATGCTGCAGATCAGCTGTTTGGGTGAGAAAGTGCAGACGGCTGACCTGCAGGATAACAGAAGCTATACAATCTAACCACCAATATTCAAGTTCATATAACAGAGTAAACGTACTGTGCTACTCCCCACCACTGCTGATATGAAACTCATCACACTCACCTATGCAGACTCGTGGGTCCCTGATATCTTTGATGGGGTCTTTGTAATAGAAAGGTTTGCACATCTCACAGTTGCGTCCCATGGTGTTGTGCTGACACTCATCACACACTCCTCCGCTGACGTTACCCGTGGCCAAATACACCGCCATGTCAAAGTGGCACTGGCTTGAGTGGCTGTTACAGTTACACTCTAGAAAACACATTCATTCAAACTAATTAGAAACGCTTTATACTTATTTAGGGAAACAATTATAAAACAAGTGGTACATGTGATCTTTTCTTCTGTGCTTCCTCCTCTGTACTCACTCTTGCAGGCGTTGGTGTTGCGTCCCTCGGCCGGCCTCCAGGGCATGTCGTTGTGGAAGTCGGCACATTGCTCGCAGTTCAAACCCTTGGTGTTATGGTTACACACACACCTGCCGTGAACCTTGAAGACGAGTTATGGCAATTTATAAGAAACTGAGAATCATTGCAGAGGAAATTACAGGAGGACTGCTAATTAAAGGTTTATACTGTAACTGAACCTTCATCACTCACCATTCCTTCTATATCATCCTTGATGCCGTCTATAGGGGCGCACTCGGAGGCGTGGCCGTAGCAGAAGCAGTTTCCACGTACGACAAGCTCGTAGATGGCGTAGTAATATTTTTCTTTGATTTCAGGTCTGGGGTCTAGCAGGTTGTCTCCCAGCGTGTGAAGTTTGGTGAAGTTTACCCTCAAGTTGGTGATCTTTAGCTGGTCTGTTGGACAGAAGATACAGATAATTGAGAGAGGAACAGGATGCAGGTGTGCAGTCATGTAAGGCTTCTTTACATCTGGACATTGGAGTTTAGTTCGGTGTGATATGAGGGTTGAAATGGTTTTAAAATATGGTTTAAAACAAAGAAAAGCTTAAAAACTAAGCCATAAAAAAACCCTCCCTAAAGACAAACATACATGAGTGTACACACAGCTCTTTTCCCTCAGTAAGAGTCAGGGCCGGTGGAGCGTGACAGAGCTGAGTGTGTGGCAATGCATCATGGGTGAGCAACAGTTAATGACCTGGGATAGTCTCAGTAGAAGAGAAATCAGTTTAAATCCCAAAGTCATGTTAAACGATTTCCAATTTGTAAGCTATTTCACCGTAAGTGCAAATACATAGTGAAATCTTTAATTATCTTTATGGGAATAAAAGTTTATTTACATGATTGAAATACAACATATCTATACACATCAAACTAGTGGGCATATATCCATTTTCTAGAGATTGAAGACTCAAATGCCAATGTGTACACTATCAAGTCAGTCTAAAAATGACAGGTCAGGTGTTCATATGGACACTGAAAGAGGATTTCTGGCTGTAATCATTCCTCCTGTTTATACTGACCAGTAGAAGATTCCTTTCAAGTGCACTTATAATAGAAGTTATGAAGGACTAAATGCACAGTCTGGGTTTATCTGAGGCTTATATGAGGCTTCAGCTTTCTGAGTTAGTCAAAAAAAAGTGGATATAGGCTACAGTTAGAGTATTTGAAGTAAATAATTCCCTCTTTGTGTTTGACTGGATGGTGTGTTTTTTAGCTGCAGTGAAAGGATGGCAACACAACAGAGAATATGTCACTGACATGACTGTTTTAAAGGTATTGGACTGGGCTAATCTGGACTGCAGAAGCCTCATATTAGGTTCAGATCAACTTTTAAATACATTTTTACACAGGAAGAGGACTGTGGATTCACTTATATTGTAAGTGTATTATGAAGGGAGCTTCTAATGGTCAATATGAACAGGAGGGATCATTACAGCAAGAAAAACATGTGTCTGTGTTTGTTTGGGCTTCAAACTATTTTAGAAAATTGTGAACTTATCCTTTAAGACATTTCAGTTTGAATCAGTGTAGTTTACTGACCAAACTGAGCCACAGAAACCTGAAACTCCTTTTTTTTACTTACTTTTGTTCCTTTTTCTAAATATGTCTTAAAGTGTTATCCTACAGGTTGGATGGAAAGAGGTTTTGTCAGAACACTCACATCTGAACAGCGTTTCCATTTTCCCTACCCTGATTTCCTCTGACAAAGCCAGCCACTATCAAAATATAATGTGTCACCTTCAAGTGCATTAAGGAGTAAAAGTGGGAAAAAAATGACTTTTGGAATAAAACGTGGTGTTGAAATGTTTCTTCCCACATCCTGCCTCTTTATCCTCTTTATCCTTTCAAACTAACTGAAGAGAGCTCACACTAGGGGAGGAAGATACTGCATTTCCAGGGAGTTTGTGTTTTCACCCTGTCATTCTGCTGGAACAGAACATCCTCTGCTGCTACAGTTCAGCTGTTCACCAGTATCCATTACCACACACACACACACACACAGGCTACAAACAGTGACTAATAGTAGGTCATTAAAAAGCAATAGCTCTCTGGTTGTGGTATACTAAAATAAGTCTATACTTTGACTGTAGTGTTAAGTAAATGAAGCAGAAAATGATGTAATTTTTGTATAGTTGGTATCGCCATCATTATCAACAGGGTGCTTCAACCTTCCCGTCATTATAAACCCTGCTGGAGGCGTTCACAGTTGACGTAGCGGTGTTACAATAAGTTGAAATGGTTTATGGTGGGATATATTTTACGTCTAAAAACTTCTGACCCTTTCCCAGCTTTGAGTTTATCTGCAGTAATAGAATCCCTCTCTGACAGACGAGAGCTAATCCCTGCAGCTCGTCCACACTGAGACACTGTCTGTTTCTCCTCACGCTGTAATACAAGACTGGAGAACAGTGCTCCGACTCAGCCGGCAGCGACTGTGCAGCAGCCAAACAGCAGCTTTCAGCGAGGCCAAGGACTGAACCTGAGACTGATACAGTATGTGTATTTCCAGGTTTGACTGAAGGCAGCGGAGAGGGAGAGAGAGGTGGTGTCTTAGAGAGCTGTTACATAAGCTATTTAATAGCAAGCAGCCATACAACTATCATAAAAACTTATTATAGGACAGCAAGTACATTTCTAGGTGTTAGAAAATACATTTATTGATATTCTTTTGATATTCATAATCAAGAAAGGTTTTTGCACAAGACATTTTGTTCATTTCCTAATTCCTGACATCTTTGATAATGTGATAAAAAGCACTTCCTTTGGTAAATTCTCTATCTTGGAGAGAGTTAGATGAGAAATTGATGCCACTCATGTTGATCTTCCTATCTGACTCCCTGCAAGTAAACACATCTTCCAAAATGTCAACGTTTTCCCATGGCTGGATCTACCATATGGGCAATCTGGGAAAGTGACCAGGAGCCTTTGAGCAGAAAGGGGCCCTCAATGATGGGAGAGAAAAAAAGTACAATTTTTTTGTCAGGGTCCATAGAAATATGACACAAGGCATGACCCACTCTTTTAATGCTGATAGTTAGAAATCTAGTATGTCCAAAACGAAATATGAGGCAGCGTTATCTATTAGAAAGACAATAAAAGTTAGGTTGTATCGACGATTGTGTGGGAAAAATGATCAACTAGCTGAATGAGCATGAGTTTTAGTGTCCAGGGGCCTTGACCATAGCTTTAATGAAGTTCTACTACCAGGTATACTGTATCTAGTCAGTAACTAGTTGTAGAAAGCTGGTTTTCATTTGAAATGCTACCTCATTAAAAAATGTCAGTCAGTCGGAAATTAATGCTTTAGAACTTTTTGTCACGCTTCCTCTCTGTATTATCAGTCAAATGATTCAGGCTACAGATTGTAAAGTTATCAGGGCTGTGATAAGGGTTAAGGTCTGCCAATAAAAGAAGGCAGGATATTAGGTTGGCCTGCAAAGTTAATTGACATTTCTCACTCTTACAGCCAGTAAATTGTAAAAGTGATGCAGAAAAGCATGAAAACGCTGCCCAATAGGAAGCACATGAATGTTGATTTGATGTCATACCAACTGGTCATTTAAGATATATGGATTGTTCAGCTGTGAGGGGGTCAGGGGGGTCTTCACTTGGGTCAGTTATAGTGAGATATTTAACAACAGGACAAGACAACCCTTTGCTGTTGCGTTACACACCGAGCTCGGGTTTCTGGGAAAAGCTCTCATGTTCTGCCAGTCCAAACACGAGGGCTGGGACAGCGAGGCTGTGTGGGAGAGAAACAGCTGCTTTTCACATCTCTTCATGTCTTCCACACAGCGGGGCCATGTTTCACACCCCAGGGAGAAAGGCTGTTATAGTCGGTAATGTGTCACAGCTGGATAAAAAGAGCTAATTGTGTCTGCTAGAAGCTGATTAATGCTGACAAATGTGGCTATGGGTCATGAATATCATAAGCATTAGTATTTCATGATTTATTTGTCTTATCATTATAACAGGCCCCAGACTTCACTTTATACAGTTTATAAATTCCCTCCAGGCAGAAATTAGTATTCTATACTACAAAGAAAAATCATTCATTATCCTAAACAAGGTATTATGTTTGTCCATCATGACCGTAGCATTTTATATCATCTGGCAGTGTCATACACCATCAATCTGCTGTTAAAAACACAAGCATGACCTACTCTGGATGCTCGGGCTGTATGGATCCTCAATCCAGATGGCTGGATCCAACACTCTGTAGATAACCTAGGCCAAGACATACATACATATTATACACACTCATTACATATTTTAACCAGCAGAGCCGTGAAATAATAATGACATCAATACCAACATATGAGGTCAGCTGGTGCACCACAGATTGTGGTACGTGTGTACACTGAAAATCTTGTGCTTTCTCTTATTATTTAAAAGGTTCTTTGTCCTTTAGGTTGGTATAATGGGATTTGGTAAGGGTCTTTTTGGAACACATTGCTTTCAAGTGCAAGATCTGTTTAATTGATAGGATATAGATTGTTTGGAAGCTGACAATACAATGCTACTTAAGTCAAGGCTTTATTAAAATTCATGTATGTTTGGGTTAATACTCCTGTCAGTACCTCTAACCAAGGCACTGGCAAACAGAACTGGAGTTGATCCCCTGGCATCGCACTGTGGCTGGCACCAGCTCATAGTGTGTGTTTATGGGATGAGTCATATACAGAGTATCAGTTTCATTTCAATGTATGTGAGTACTGAGGAAAATGCAACAAAATAGCAACTTAAGAAATAAGTAAGAAATCTTAATCTTAAGGTATGTTTACACCTATAGTCCATTCACCTCGGTTGCATTTGCTCTTTGGTTTGGTTTAGTTTGACATGGCAACATTTCAAGGGAATCAAATTGTATCAACACAAGCCGTGTGGGAGCTGTGTCTCCCTCTCTCTCTTTTCATTGGTCACAAATGTCATTGGGTCGTCGGGCGGAGAAAGGAGGGTTTGTTTTCCTTCCGGGATAGCTATCCAAAAGAAGGGTTGGCTACAGGAGCTGGTTTAATCCAAGTTACATGCAATGCTTCCTGCAGATGGGTTGGATCTAAGTCCCATCACATTCATACCACAAACAAACTGTATCAGAGTTTGTAACTGGACTGAGACTTTCTTCAACAAGGTCTCAGTCCATTTGTTTTGGTCCACACCTGAGTGCAATTGCTATGTTCAAACCTGCCCAAACGAGCCAAACCAAAGGATTAAACACTCCAGGGTTCGATACAACCAAACTAAACAAGGAAGGTATCAAAACGCCCTTCATCTTAAAAGGAATGGTTTCACATTTTAGGGAAATTAGCCTTTTCGCTTTCTTACCTAGCCTTAGACAATAAGATCGATACCACTTTTGTGTTTTTACGCTAAAAATGAAGCCAGTGCCAGCAGGCGATTAGCTTAGGGTTAGGGTTAGCATAAAGACTCAAACTAGGGGGAAACAGCTAGCCTGACTCTGTCCAACACCTCTACATTTTACTAATCAACACGCCATATCTCATTGTATTTAAATCAGAACTAAAAAAAGCAACAGATTTTAAAAATATTCAGACAGAGCCAAGCTAATGTAGTATTTCCCCCTACATTCAGTCTTAATGCTAAGCTATGCTAATCAACTAAGAGTGGTAATAGTGCATTCCAGTTGTACCCAAAAGTCAGAAAGTTCTCATTCAAGAATTTCAATTGGAATAACCCCTGAAGTCTGATTTCTGACAAGGAAAGTTAGATGAACCTTATCTGGCACTGTCCAACTTCTATTAGTGGATATCTTGCTACGGTGTTTGTATGAGCATGATATAGCGAAATGTATTTTTATCAACTGGTATTGTTCTCAATAGCTAATCTGGCTACAACTGGTTTCTTGACTTCTAAACTGGAACGATTCAAACTCATATGTGATGTCATTCCCAGCTCCAACTTCCATCTTCTGAGGTAAATGTAACGCGGCGTGAGACATGAGAGTGGTTTTGATCCAGTCATCTAGCTCTTGGGAATAAAGCGAATAACCATATTACCAAAAATGTGGAACTATTCCTTGAGGTCTGCTGTAAGTATATAGTGGTATACATGTAACCACAACCATCAATGTGTCATTTTAGGTTATTCCTGTAATCAATCACTCACCTCTCCCTCTGTAGATGGTTCGATGTCAGAATAGCGTGACTCACAGATGACATCATTAATGTTTCGTAAAGGACCCTGGGATACTCCTGGAAAGGTACTAACACAGTCGTGGGAGAAGTAGCGGTAGATCTGCCAGGTACGACCGAAATCCGCCGACCGCTCAATCAGCATGGCTGCTGGACGGAATGTCTGCAAAAGAATGTTGAAGACAAAAAATCCTGGAACATATTTGCTTGCAAAATTAATTTGGCTGGCGACTAGTTGATGCAGGTCAATAAGCTGACGACAGGAGCTTTTACCCTACCTTGAAGGTCATAATCAGGTGAGTGAAATGAAACTCTGCTTCCAGATCCAGTTGGACAAAGACATCCGACTTTCCTGGGCACAAGACAAACAGAGAGAGTTCCATGTTAAGATGATAAGTGTATACAAAGCTAAAATTTTCCTTCACAGATCATTACTGTCACTTAGATTGTAATCATCATTCATAAACCACCTCCACTCGTTTTTCCATCTATATCATCAGTTTCTGACACATGGGCGACAGAGAATAATGGCTAGCAGCGGTAAGTAAAGTAGCAACCCTGCTTTTGGCTTGGGGAATGGCATCTTGACAGGAAAAGGCATTCAGTCTTGGCAGGAGAAAGTGTAGAGAGCATGTCGGAAAAGCCCACACACTTCCTGAGTTGTAGAGCAGCAACTAGTCTGGAGGGTCATTTCACTCTAAGGACCACTTTCAGTCTTGTTCTCTGTGTTTGGCATTATGCTATGATACAAAGCCAAGAGGACTTTTCCCATTTCTTCATAAGAAAGCTACACCACATTACCACTACAACCAAACTACTTCTACACTGGTGATTTGCAGATAAACCACTAACACAGCTCTTTCATACATATAGTACATGCCAAATAAAAACAGATTCATGGAAACTTTGCATCAGTTGCATGTTTTGCAGAAACATATGTGCCAACACACATCCATGTATCCTGGGAAACCACCTTTCTCATGTTTATGACTTGCATGTGATGACAGTGTAGATGTGTGTGGTACACCTTTACTTTCCTGAGGCATAGACTTTGAGAGCATTAGCAAGCAATGGAAAATGTATTCTATCCATATGGTCACTCTACCTACTAAAGATTCATAAATACTTTTATGTAAAGAATACCTCAAATTAATTATTATAGATGATTTTTTTTGGCATTTATGTGACAGATGAAAGCATACAGAGATAGGAAACATGGGTAACGGAACAGGTAAGATATATAAAAGGGTCAGCATCTGGAATGGGTCTTGATCAGTAGGTTACTGGGACATGCCCAAGTATCACTTTTTTAATAAGCAACACTATATAAAGGGTTTAGAAGCTATGTGTGGTGTGGCCACATATCATTTTTTTAATGCAATCAAATATAAAAGGTTTATAAGCTGTATTTCATGGTGAAAGTGTACAGAGATGGGAAATGTGTGTAAAGTGAGGGGTTTGACATGCAACAAATGTCCACATCTGGAATTAGTCTAGATCAGTGTGCTACTGGAACATGCCCAGATACTGTATCATTTTTTAATAAGGAATACTATATAAAGGGTTTATAAGCTGTATTCAATGGTGAAAGCATACAGAGATAGGAAACATGGGTAAAGAGAGGGGTATGGTATGTAACAAAGGTCAGCATCTGTAATGAGTCTTGACCATTAGGCTATTGGAGTGTGCCCAGATACCACTATTTAATATGGAATCCAATATAAAGTGTTTATAAGCTTTATTCAATGGCTTCATTAATGGTTATTAAGGCATTAGCTGCTACTGAAAAGTGAAATGAAAGCTTGTTGGGCTAATTTAGTCTATCGTGTTAGCGGTGAGCCTACTAATTTTTAAATAAGGGCTTTTGAACCAAGAGTCTTCTAATAGACCTTTATTAGTCCAGGTCTTAGAACCCTGTTAACCTTTGACTTTTATAACTATAAGTGTTTATTATAAAGTGCTTAAGGCCAGGGTTTTAATGATGAGTTAGCATTGGGCTGAAGTGCCTGGTTAAACACATAAGGTAAGTCGTTTCCAAAGTAGAACAGCAAATATATAGTCATAATCAAACATATAACAGCAGTTAGCAATTACAAGAAGGAAAAAGATTGAAAATAAAGTGGAGGAAGGGTGTGATATAGATAGAGCTGAGGGGGAAAGGTGGAGAAAGAGAGAGTGTGTTATACATAGTAAGGAAGGAGTGAGAGGACAATTAAAGTGTCAATAGTGTTCATTAGGAAAGACGTATATACTGACTTTTAATGGAAAGGACACACACGCAGAACACACCTATTTTACTGTTTAGCCAACACTCACTCACAGTCCTGTGTAATGTCTGAATGTATGCATGCAATCCCAGGAAATGACCTTTTCGATTAACGAGCGTGCACACAATCAGAGCACTGTAATCCATATCAAACAGGCCCACTGTGCACGCCATGGAAAAGCAATAGCAACCCAGAGTAAAAATAACCACCAAACTTCCTGTCCCCCTTCTTTCGTCTCTTTCTCTCTGTTCTATTCTGGGTCTGCTAGTGCTGGACGCTGCTGTCATCAACAACACTCTATTACAAGCAAAATAGCTCACAAACAGCTGAAAATGAGACTTGTATCCATCTGGCTCCTCGGCAACAGACGTGAGCTTCACAGCCGCTCACTGCCATGAAGATTTATGCGCAAGAGAATTTATATCAGTTCAATTTTTATCCCTCTCCTCGTCCTTACTACTGTTCTCCCACAAGTCTCTGTTATTCCCCTCAACTTTCACTTTTATCTTTCCATCAGAGCTTTTTGCCTTCTCTCCTTCCCCTCTCATCCCCCTCTTTCTCTCCCCTCTGTGAAGATGCCAGAGCAGGGTTTACTCTGTTATTAAGCCCATCTGCTGCTGGTCAGAGGAGTGTGCCCACAGTGCGTGTGATGTGTGATCTGTGTTTGTGTGTGTGTGTGTGTGTGTGTGTGTGTGTGTGCGCTCATGTGTAAATTTAATACTGCTAAAGCTCTCTGGCACTAACAGTTGCTTACTGGCTGTAGTTTCAATGAACTTTTAGTACCTTGTTCGGTTTCCCCCCCCAATTTTTATCCCTCTTTCTCATCAAGATATCCTCACCTCCATCTTTTTTATATGAACTCACTTCTTCTATTTCTCCATCATCCCATTCCTTTATCAAATATCAATAGCTCTGACTATACCAGCACCTAATCTACAGTATAGTAGTATAGTAGAGGCCATATTATGACTGTTATACTCCACTGTTTTCTATCTCAACACAAATATGAAAGTATACAGGGATTTTTCATACATCTAACAATTTGGACATTTTCAGAAATTCTATCATTAACCACTCAGGAGTTAGATGTAATGTAAGGCATGGTAAGTTATTGTATGATTACAGAATAGGGTTATATAGATGTGACATTTTCACTGCAGCAAAAACTGATTCTGTCATATTACTAGTTGATCTCTAGTCTATTGCTTTTACTTCTGTGCGTTTTAACATTATTATTTTTTATTTATATTTTGTACATCACGTAGTATTACTTCTGTGCTCCTCATTGTCTTATTGTCTCTATAAATAAAGTTTATCATTAAGTTTATGCTATAAATGAATGAACTTCCATATCACAGCTGCATAGTACTAAAATGAACGAATGCATATCTGATTGGACTGTCCATCTTTCTTTTTCCTCTTTCACTCAGTCATTATATTTTACAAGAAAGACATCATGTTTTGAGATATTACGAGACTATTCCTACTCTGCTGTTAGAGAGCAGATGAGAGCAATCTGACAGCTTTCATGTGACAAATGGAGAATATACCTTAACCTCAGAACAAATGATTGCACTTACATGATGACTTAATAAGCGGGCATATACTGAAGCAGTGACAGGAGTACAGCAGGGACCTGGTTTTAGCAGTTATGACATCAGAAAGTGATTAAAGCTCAGTGGAGTTCATGCTAATGATATTAAGGGCAGCAGGAATCTACCTGTCATACAGTCTGCTGTCAATTATGTTATTGCTCTGCAGGTGGTATTTAATTTAGAATGAGATATGGAAATTAACAAGATGTACAGTATATGTGTCAAACCAACCACTAGGCCTCATGCTTGAAGCCTCATCTTATGGAAAACAGTTTGAAAGTACTTCTGATGAGGCATAACGTGCAGCTGGTTCCCTAAACTTTAAATGTGAAGCACACTGCAGTCCAAACAGATTTTTTACAAGTTAAAATAGATTATGAACTGTCAGGAAATACTAAAACATCCACATGCAATCCAATAAATCTGTACAAATAACATATTACATTATTATATTATGAGTTTTTCCTTGAAATATGACAGCTTTTTTCTAAGAAACAACTTGCTTCTGAAAGTATAATGTGTTTTTCTATGACTTAATTCAGCACAATTTTAGCTCAGTAGTGCATGGAGGAGATCAGCAATGAGTCATTCATTTGTTGGCATGAATATCTTGTTTATCCTCCTCCAGCATGACATTTACCTTACTCATCTTACTCTTACACAACTGTAATAACTTACTGTAATCTATCAAGTGTCAGCCATCCATAAATCCAGAAGATTACATTATAACTCGTATAAGAAAGTGGTAACAACTCACTTTCTATCCTTTTCACTGTATTAGTTTGTAATCTAAATGCAGACTTTGAATAAATTGTGCATCAGGAAGTCTTCTCACCATTCTCGGACTGCCACCAGGACTTCTTGCGGTGTGGTTTGAATGTGGTGATCACGTTCTCTATCCGGTGATTGATGGTGTTGTAGACGGGGTCGTACGGCCGCCTGGAGTCACAGTCGAAACACTTCTTCTCATCCTGCACCAGGACAAGAAGAGGTCGAGGTTAGGCGGTCATAGGTGAAAGACTTCAGGGGTCAATGAGACAGAATGTGGAGAAAGGATGAGGGCCGTGCACATAAACTGACCTGCAGATGACTGACAATGCAGTAAGGCTCTTTCCTCCTCATCCCACATGTGGACGAGGCCTTCAGGTTCTTCTCTCGTCCGACCAGTAAGTCTCCTGTTGCTGGGTAACAGCTGCCGTGGGCACAGCCGTGGCTGGTGTCAGGCACCTGGCCGACCGCAGCAGCCAGGACTAAATGAAGGAGGGGCAGACAGGAAATGAATCAGAATGAACAGGATATAGTGATGCAGAGTGGTATCTCGCTTTAATAGAACACCCATTCATGAGCTTGTATTTGCAAATAAAGTCAACTTGAAATCAGTGTCCTAAAGGAAGAAACAACATCAAAAAGCTCTTATCACTTCCTGAGGAAGAAAGGCTCCAAGATGGGAAAATAAAGTGCAGGAAACTCAAGAACAACATATGTGGGTTTTAATGTACTAGCACAGATCTCCAAACCATGTAGCTGCAGGTTTTCATTCCAACCAAGCAGGAGCACACCAGGCTTGACTCATCAAATCAACTGATAGATTGATTGGTTGAATCATGTACTTTTGATTGGTTGGAACAAAAACCTGCAGGCACACAACCCTTTATGGAATAGTTCGGACATGCCTGTATTAGCCAGAAGAGGAAATGGATGTGAGACCAGAGTAAATGGTCAATGGACTGTACTTTTCTACTCTTTTTTGACCACTCAAAGCTCTTTTACACTACAAGTCACATTCAACTATTCACACACATTCATACACTGATGGTACAAATATCGGGAGCAATTCAGGATTAAGTATTTTGCCCAAGGACACATCCACATGTGGATTGGAGCAGTCAAAAATCGAATCGAATTAGTAGATGACCATAATACCTCCTGAGCCACAGCCGCCCAAGAGTGTGTCTTATATCCGAGTCATATTGTTCTAGTAGTGAATCTATATTTGTGTGTTAGGTTTTGAAGCACTAACAACCTGGAATAAATGCTCTGCATCAACTGACCAGTCATCAAGCCAACTGAGACTTTATTGACTTGCTGATGAACATAGTGGAGAATCATGCAGCTAGGAGAACCAGCTATGTTTGTCAAGCGTTGGTAGAGACAGTAAAAGGTAAAGGTAAAACTTTCAATGTAAGTGATGGAGGCAAAAAAACTACTTTATCAAAGTTCATCAAAGTTTCGTAGAGGTCTTGCACAGCAGGCTTTTGAGGGGGCTCATGGAGGTGGACACAGGAACCCCGCAACGACAGCTACTGCTTGTGATCAAGAGACTCATTGTTGAGACAACATGCAGCGGGAGGGAGGCAGGGGGAGGATTATCTCAAGGCGACCCCGGCAGGTTAACAGGCTCCGCTGTCTGCAGGGGTCCCAAAGACCTGACCTGACAAGGGGCCCCTAGCTACAGGCTAAATCTAGAAACTAACCAATGAGGGTCATCTTGAGGTCAGCTGACACATACCAGCAATGGTTGGAAGTGTAAGATCTTAAGATGAAGTAATTGCTGTCATGGTTAAAGCTTACAGATGGAGATGCAGCATGAATATATATGTGGAGGGGTTAGATGTGACACAGCAGCGCAGCATCAATGTGACTGAATATCCCTGCTATGTGTGGGAGTTAAAATAAACCTTATAAAGCTTCATGACAACCGGCAGCAGCAGTCACACATTCCAGCAGACATCTTGACGGGAATTTCTCCTCCTACATGCCTCTGGGACCTGAACCTCTCTCTGTGTGTGTGTGTGTGTGTGTGTGTGTGTGTGTGTTGCTAGGAGGAAATTGGTATGAGGAGAGTGGAGACCCAGAGGTCCGGCTGTCAATCTGTACTCTGTCCACAACAGGTGTTTCTAATCCTCCCTCCAGTATGTGTATACGGAACAAGTTAAAGCTCGACAAAACACTCTGACATCGTGGATAAAGTTGAACAAATGTGAACGCTTCATCTTTTACTGCATCAGTCTGCTTTGTATTAACACAGTTGGACCCATTCACACCTTGTACACTAGAGAATCTGAAGGTTTAATGTCTTGTTGAAGAGATCTTGACTAAAGCAGCTACTGACACTTGAATGCTTTATGACATTTATTTCATATAAAAACACATTTTTTATACAAAAAAGGGCAAAACAATTTATACGCTGTCAAAGAATATTATTCTGGGCTCAAAATATCTCACTTTCAGGACTGAGGCACTTGACCAAGCACAGTTTCTGAGAGAGCTCACAATCAGCAAGCTTTTATTGTACGACTCTTTGGGCAATGCTACCAGTTATTATGGCTGACAATGGATCTATTCTTAATTATGTTCATCATCACAGCGTCTCATTTAGTCTCTTTGTTCACCCTCATTCCTGGAAAGCGGGTAATGGTTTCAAAATGTCCCTCAGTGCCTTGCATTACTTTCAAATGACTGCTCGAATGCCTAAATTATAGCTCTCCTCGGTAACATTGAGCACCTGAAAGCTTTTTTGGAATCTAGATTTCTGTGGCAAACACAATAGGAACAACACAGCATACTGTATTCAGTCAGTTCAACATTTGTCCCTTACCTGCAGATTCCAACTGTATCAACAGATTGTAACTGACCAAATCTTACTTCTTCTCTATAATTGAGTATCTCTGCTGTCTATAGACTGCACAATGGTGAGATTTAAGCTGACAGGCATGAAGGGAGACTGTTGCAGTACCTGTCGGTGCCTGGATGCTCTCTGCAGGTTTAAACTCACTGATTAAGGTAGACAGAGACGGTGCATTATCACAGCCTGACACTGCTATAGATAGGGAGATGGCTGGGAACAGTGCAGAGGAGGATTTCTCATGAATACACACACATATACATACACACACACACACACACACACACACAAATACACAACCTTGACACACACTAGAGGAAACCTGTGTTTGCCTGGCATGTGGACAGGTCTCATGTTGGTGCCAGCCAAGTAAGTGAGCAACAAGCAGATATGTGGTTAACAACACCTAGAGTATATGGAGGCTCTTACTGCCTTTACAATATGTGCACAAAATACGTGTGCTTGTGCACGTAGTCACACTCATTTACACTAACAGCATTAGAGTATATGGGACAATGATGAGTGGTTTAGTCAAATTTAAAGGGTTAAAATGTGAAAATAAACGTATGAATAACTTGCACACATTCTTTTTTTGTGGAACCAGCATAAAATTTCTGCTTTTAATCCATTTTGAGAGAATATAATAGAGGATTATGGCAAAAATGTCTAAGTGGTGTAACCATAAAAACTTTGTACCAAATAATTCAACTTGCTTCAAAATGCTAAATTCTCAATAAAACACCATATCAACTAGTTTGGCATGATCTGACATTATAACTATAAAATAAAGGTAATGGAATACTATTGTATTAATCTGGGGAATCATATCAATCAGGAACCTTTCACATTTTTTTAATCAGTATAAGTCCGCTTAAATACACTGTAGGTGGATAAAATATTGCATATGTATCATTCTTTTGTAGTTACACCATTTGACATTTTGGTAAATGGTGCAAATGTCATTTCAAATGATATAAAACCAACAAAAATACAAAATGTACATGTTAACAAACCTGATGCTGCTTCTAAAATTATTTTTTTAAGATATTTTTGAATTGCTCATCTTGCCAACCTTTATTTGTCACTGACCCATACTTCACCATTGCTGGCACTCAAATCAAACATCCTTGCACACATGCTTTCAAGTGAATGTAAACATCATGTATGCCCTTGTTGACTACACAAAAGACCCGAGCTGCTTAACATGTACCATTATCAGCGACTGACATAATGACGTTGTACCCTTATCCTTTATCAGAGAAAGAGGAAGAGAGTGTGAAAAAAACACAAACAGTGCAAAGAGAAAAAAAGATGAGCGTGAAAGAGAGACAGAGCACAGTGCCTTAAATAAAGACAGTGAGAAGAACCATCCAGACACAACCTGATATCCATTCAGGAAACTGTTGGCACGCACTCAAAGGTTTGTGTGTAAGTGTGTGTGTGTGTGTGTGTGTGTGTGTGAGTGTGTGTGTGTGTGTGTGTGTGTGTGTGAGAAAGACCAGGGAGGGTGGAGGGGTGAGGCAGACGTCTGATATGTCCCATAATCACTAGGTTTCTTGTCAGCTTTTATCTCCCGTGTTTCTGTCTGTGTTTGTTTGCCTGTGAAAATCTACGCAAGCTTCACACCTCTACTCACAACACGAGCTGAGCTGATAACAGAGCGGAAAGCAAGATTCAACCATTGAAATGACTAATGAAATTTAAAGTATAAAGTTATTATTACAAAGTGAAACACTTACTTTTCACAAAAGACAAATGAAAACACATTATTCAGGTTCACAATTTTTCAAGTGTGTCTTAAATTCAAGTGTCCATATGAACAGTAAAAGAGGTTTTCCTCTCTGTAATCATTCCACCTGTTCATACTGACTATTAAAAGATCTTTAAATGTGCTTTCAATGTAAAGTGATGGAGGACAAAATCCTCAGTGTGTCCACACAGTCATTTAAAAGTAGATGAGAAGCTTCTATTCAGCTTCAGCAGTGTGAGTTAGTCATATCAAGTGATATCTGACACATTTACAGTCTTTTTTAGCATCTAATTCCCTCTTTGTGTTTCCCTGTTGAGCTGTGGTGGAAGTATAGTAACAAAAAGAGGGACTTTGGCACTAAAAAGACATAGAAGACTTGAAAACTTGAAATATTGTGAACCTGTCCTTTAACAATAACATTCATGAGTGGTGTACTTGACAGTAATAATTGGACTGATGCTTGATATAAATCGGGGAGAGCAGCAGCACACAGTGAAGGTATGAAGGTGAGATAAACAGAAGGTGTGATCTATTCTCTGGTAGACTCTTGCATTCACAGTGCTTAACAGTAATGTGGTGAGCTAATATATACTTTAAGTTTAGAGGCTCTAGCTGTGTAGAATTTAGTGGCATCTAGTGGAACAGGAAGAAATTGAATATATGTACAAAAGTATGTTTTAATTAGTGTTTAATCACCTGCAAATAAGAATAATTGTGTTTTCATTATCTTAGAGTAAGGCCTTTATATCTACAATGGGAGTGGGTCCTCTTCCACGGAGCCCACCATGTTGTACTGCCATGTTTCTACAGTAGCCCAGAATGGACAAACCAAACACTGGCTCTAGGACTTTCTGTGTTTTTCGTGAGGTTCAACCGTAGATTCTCCTACAACACATGGTTGACAATCTGCAACCTCACCGCTCCATGCCACTAAATCCTCCACACTAGTTCTTTAAGACGTCATCATGTTACTAGAATTCATCCTGAGAGTGAAATTTGTACCAAATTAGGTGCCAGTCTGTCGAGAAATTTAGGAGATATTTCACTCGATATATGGAAACTTCTGTTGGTGTCAATGAAAACTCAGCAGATCGGTCCTCAGCGTTTATTGGCTAGGCAACATGGATATCAAGTACAATTTTGTGTACAATTTTGTGGCAATCCATCCAATGGATGTATTAGTCTGGGCCAAAGCGGTGGACTGACCAACCAACAGATCAACCAGCTGACACTAGTGTGGCTAAAAATACCAAACATCTGGACTGCTAGTAGCACAAAACCAGCAATTTGAGGCCGTAGACTCTTGATGGAAAATACAATTTCCCAATTCATCAAAACAGCTTAAGGCCTGTGGTGACTTTCCAGATGACTTGATGCCTTGACCCAGTTCAAGTGTAAAGTAGGCTGGCAGTTGACCAGCACAGGCCTGATGCTACTTTTCATCCCACTCAGAGTAAAGTTAAAAGTGTAGTTTGCCTCCAGAGGTGATATAGTGGATGATTAGACATCAGAGTTTCTTTCCATCTTCTTTTACTCTTTCTTTCCTCTGTAGCCATAAATGGAGAGGAGGTAGGGAGGAATGCAGGCTGACAGCTGAGAGAAGAGAAAGGGGGTGGTGGTGGTGGTGTCGCTGGTGTGTGTGTGTGTGTGTGTGTGTGTGTGTGTGTGTGTGTGTATGCCCAGTTCTCAGCTCACAAAGCACTGCTGTTGAGCAGGACACGCACTGTAGCCTTGCATCATAGCGCGCACCATTCAACTTGCTTAGCTCCTCGTAGCCGTACGTCACATTAAGGTTTATTATTAGCCTGCTTTATCACGTAGGGTCACAATTTCCATTTTATACCACAAAGAGTGCTTTTTCTATCCATGTCATACATCATTTTGGCAGGACGTAAAGCAGGTGACAGACTGCTTACCGTTAACCTATTCTAGGATAGTTTAAAAAAAGGCATCGTATCATTATACTCGTGAAAAAAGGACGATGAAATGTGACTCGGAGCCAACAAGTCTTCCACATGAAGTAATGCGGTAACTGTCAGAGGCACTGATACAGAACGCACGATGTAG
The DNA here is from genome assembly GCF_027409825.1 of Scomber japonicus. Classification (NCBI taxonomy): domain Eukaryota; kingdom Metazoa; phylum Chordata; class Actinopteri; order Scombriformes; family Scombridae; genus Scomber; species Scomber japonicus. Next base: position 6,529,972 of record NC_070581.1, on the reverse strand, counting down.
TCTGCAGGGCATCCGACTTACGTTCCCCCCCTCCACTACACGCAATCCCCAAAGGTGAACTCTACTTTTATTCCTGGCTTTCATCCCTCCGCCCTTTGACTCCCTCTCTGCTTTTGACCAGTTTCAGTAAGTCCACAGCTAACTTGTTTGAAAAAGTTTCTCAGTTGCCAGGATGTGACTCGTCTTTCATCTCTTTCGCACAATAAAGTGTGACGCATGTGATGCAGTAAAGGAAGAAGTCTCACTAACAGACAATCAGGGAAAATGACACTAGTTTAGATGAAATAAGATTTATGGCTGCTTGCTGTAGCATCATTTTAACATACAAACAGAAGCAAACTTTCTAGAATTGTTCATATCACAGAGAAGTCACATAACAGATCTGCGATATATTTGAAAGAGCAGTACTCAGGAAGGCCAGACAGATATCTGGAGATGTTTGCCCCCCCCCCCCCACTAAACACAGAGTTTGAGTTGCTTCCATCTGGCCGTCAATTCAGGACCCCAAGGCCGAACGGGAACATATATCAGAGGTCTTTTATCCTGTATACCAGGGTTGTCAAACTCATTTTACTTCAAGGGCCACATACAGTCCCATTTGATCTCAAGTGGGCCGGACCAGTAACTTTACTATAATAAACCAGCTATTTACAAAACAGATGAGCAATTTCAATATTATGTCTCAGCATTTTACAGATTATTTTGCACAGAAACTGCTGATTGACAACACTTTGTAAAATTTTCAATACATGAATGTTTTAAATATGACCACAATATGTATTAATTATATTCTGCTCGGGGTGGGATAAAAACCTCTTTTCTGCAATTTTCATTCTTTGCAAACTTATCCAGTGTGTCATATTGGACCCCTTTGTAGGCCGGCCCTGGCCCGCTGGCCATATGTTTGACACCCCTGCCTTATGCCATATAGGCACTGAATGTACAATGAATGCACTTATTTTTATAGACACCTTTTAACAGGTTTTCATTTATTACAACGGTTGCTGCTGTTTTCCTTCACATTTGCACAATTGTCAGTTGTATGTTTTTTATGTTGTGTAGTGTTGGTGTATGTCATCATGATGTAATAATGTCTTAATGTCTTAATGTATAATAATTAATAATGTCTTCACGATATGGTAAATTAATTTACTTCATTTCCATTAAGGTGGATAATAAAGTTAATTCATACATGTGATTTTGATCTCATCATCTAACTCTTAATTAATGCTTTAAAAGGGGGACACACACTTAGCAAAGGGTCAATTAAACACCTATGGGACTGATATTCATCACCATAGTGTTAAAAACAGCCAGTTAATGTCATTTGTATATTATTACCTTGGAGAATGTATGATTTGGAGCCTTATGATGGCTCAAGATCTTATTAAGACACTTCAATTTGTCAACCATCTCCATCCATCTAATCTAAGAGTATCTAACTCCTCCAGCTTTATCAGTGTGTGTATGTGTGGGTGGTTGGGTAGGGAGTGCAGTGTGGAAGGGATGTGGCATCAACATGGCACATTCCACAGGGACCGGCTGTGTGTGTGTGTGTGTGGGGGGGGGGGGGGGGGGGGGGGGAGTCGGCGGAAACTAGGCAGTTTGCTGTCACATCCAACAGTGTAAACAACACAGGTAACCGAGACAAACAAATAAACAGATTGACAAGCATCGCATGGACGCACATGTGCTCAGACTGGAGGAGGAGGGTTAAGAGGCTGTAATGAAGGTTAAACTCAGAGAAAATGAACAAAAACAAGAATCAGAGATCCAATGTCATCTGTCCCAGAGCAGTTAGCAAGATAAGAATAGCATCATTTTAAGACAGGCAAAGAGCTGCATAGCTGACCCCATTGGGAGTAGAAGGCGGCACAGATATGTTTAGCTCTCACCATCAGACAGCTACTTTAAAACCGGGCCAGAGAAAAGTCAACAGCCTTTTTATTTTTAACTCCTTCCGAGCTAATTAGTTTACATTCTCCCTCTACCCTGTCTTCTCTTTGCTCTGCACTTAGCTGACGGATGGCCCAACTCCCACGGCCAAACATCCAGCTGTTCTCTTCCCTCCTCGCCTCTTTATTATCTGCTGCTCTCTCCTCCCCATCGCTCTCTTCCCACTCGCTCTCTCTCTGCCGCGCCTCCCTCTGCAACTCGGACACCCTTTTCTGCCCCACTGTTCACCTCCCTCACTGAGGGAGTCATCCTCCCTTCCTTCATCGGTGCCCAGGGCTCTGCTCATAAAGAAGATCAATGATCTTAATGTTAGGTATGGTTTTAGAAAATGAAGAAAAGCGATGAGCGGCTCAGGGCCAGCATTACTGGTGTGAAAGGTGATGACTAGAGGCTAAAAACTCACAGCTGGAGAACATACAGGAGAATTACTTCAGATATTAAAAGAAATTAAGAAACAGAGTTCACTGTGATCCTGATCCACATAGCATGCATACCTTGGTAAATAACTAAAGTTATTAATAATAGTAAAAATCAGAGAATGTGGCTATTATAGAAATATATATATATATATAATCAGTATTGGACCAGCAGTCAACAGGTGGCAGGGATTCTTCCTCAGACCCTGTTCGTTAATTAACTGTAATTTATTATTTCTACACATTTGACAGTTGAGATGCATTGTGTCATGAGTGAATGCCACTTCCTTGAAATGACACCAGAGTGAGCTAGGATGTCTCATTTGGTAAATACAATTATGCCATCTTCATGTCTTTCTCACGTCTCTCTTTATGTCTTGCGTCCTCGCTAGGATGAGCTAAATCACGTTAGCCAAATTTAATTTACCGTTGCTCCACACTGCCAGTTTGTAACGCAGATTGTTCTTTTAAAAAGGTTCATGTCTAAGACGAGATGTCACTTTGATGTTACTTTTTGTTGCTTTTTGCGACCGTTGAGAGTGAGAAGTGTCCATACTTCCACACTCAACTTTTTGACTGTTTTGAGTGCACCATCCAGGTACTCATAGTGCACTTCATTTTTCCATACTTCTCAGTGTGAATGCACTTATGCACTCAAAATATTAAGTGTAAATACAGAAGTGCATGACTTGAGACACAACATTTGTCATTTTCTCAGATTTGATGAAGCCCCAGATCCACAGAAGACAAATGTTTTTTTGTGAAATCGGTGGAGTGTCTCTTTGAGATTTTTAGTGACATATTTTTAAAGAAATTGCATTCCAGAAGAAGGGATTTCCAATTTTTAAAGAAAGTCTGAGGATACAAACTAGCAGCCTTCTTATCATCACATGGATCCATGCTAGAATACTAGTAAATCATCAGCAAACAAAGATGAAGGCTGGCAGTATGGGCGGTAATATGCTTCACATGTCCGATAAGAACAAACACTGTCCTGTGTGAGTTTACATCCAGCTCCGCTCTCCGTTGCCCACCTGTTCCTGATGATGTTCCATGTTTTCCTGTCCAACATGGAGTGATTCAGACGTCTCCTGGAAGAGACAGGAATGTGATTGTCTCTTCCAGCGGGACCAGCTGCCTGCCAGGGCCGTGCCTTGTTAATCTAACAGCCTGTGTAATGGGCAGCGCCTGGCCTCGTTCACTGAGACTCTCTGTGTGTTAGAAGGCCAGGCGGGCGGTCAGTGACGAACTTATGAACAGCTGGGGAAGAGTCATGGACCAAAAATATCAAATAAATTCCGCTCAAACTTGTGGAAAATGATAAGTAGCGATAAATAGTTTCTCTCTGAATAAATGGTACATATTTGAATAGGTCAAGCCATCATGTTCTTTATCTCTGCTCAGAGAACTTTTCTTTCAAGCTTCTGATGGTGGAAAATAAAGTCCTCACTCTGAATAATGACCAACAGTGCAGCCAGAGCACTTAAAGACTATTAAGTGCAGTGGGACTTCAGTGATTGATGATTACTTGATGATTACAATGATCATATCTGTAAAAAAGTCCTCAACACGCTGCCTGAGGTGCAATAAATCCACCAGACAGGATGCACACATGGCCGGCAGATGCTGGGTCAAGCGGTGTGTCTGATTTGCTTTTTTAGTGATAGTTATGGTGTTGTGTGTTTTGTGCGGCGGCCGCTCAGAGGAGAGGTGTGCAACGCTGAGCAGGGGAGCAGCATATTTTGTGTTCGCGATAGGTGCTAATCAGAGCCTACGATAGAGAAAATATGGCTCCACTTAGAGAGAAAGCTCAGAGAAAACTACCGCACACATGGGATTATTAAAGGTTTGTATGTTTACAGTACGAAAGTGTGTGTGTGTGTGTGTGTGTGTGTGTGTGTGTGTGTGTATGTGTGTGTGTTTGTGACCTGCATGCTCCCCTGCCATTTATTAAGTCTTGTGATCGTCTGGCCAGTGATTGTATGTGCTTGTGCCAAATTACAAATAGCATTCTGTCTAATGACTGCTTTCCTGTGTTTTTCTAACTGTAGTTATGTTCTCTTACATCCACGCTTGTGTGCAAACAGTGTCTAGGAAACTGGAGTGTGTCTGACTGTTAAATGTTTACATGTTAGCCAATTTACTAGCCATGGTTGGTACTACTCAACCTGTGAAAACACTTGTGTGATGTATTCTGTGGCCCTGGAGGAGATTTATCACATCTGTCATCACCAGAGTAATCCCAGTTTGGACTTGGAGTCACATTTGCAGACTTTGGAAGACGTAGGTGTTTACCCGGCAGGGAGGGTGTAATGGTGTATAAGATCAAATGTTTTAGCAGCTTGATCCATACTAGCATTAACAGTAAGGATATATCTGCTTCTGCTGCATTGATTTTGAGCATTCTTTTGTAAACCTATCTCCAAAGCCACCCAGCTTAAAGACATCAACTTCACTCAGTACTCTAGAGCTGAAGTATGAAGTACCTCAGAACCTCTTTCAGTGCTTAACTTATTTTTCAACTCCTATTTCAGCTTTCAGCAGCAACTTCTTGGCTAACCAAACTAGTTGTCCTTCGCCAACAAGTAAATAACTGGGTCTATCGCTGGCCAATAGTTAAGTGGCTAACTTGTGTGATGTGTTTCTATTTACTGTCAGTGCCCAAGTGGTTGCTAAGACCGCAAGAGTATAGATGTTTATCAGAGCTCACTTCTCATCACTCATGCAAATACAAATACTGTACATAGCACAATTAAGCTCAGATGATTTGTTGAAGTAGGAGTGGGATAAACCAAACAGTATCACGGTCAGGAGCTGAAAGGAGAAATACAACTAATTAAATAGAGTTAGGCTATCTAGAAGAAGGTAGGTTTAATGAAAAAGAGACATAACAATGGGTTTGATTCATTTTTTAAAGAATGGATCGTATTTCTCAAAATCTTTGATAATTGGTATGCATTTAATGTTAGGCTACTCTTGACAATTTAATATTCATCTTCAATGTCTATCTTCTAGCTTTCAATTGCCATTAGTGCCACATAATGATTGGGTGTTTCTTTGTCCAAATGCACCTTGGGGGTTGTAGTTAACTGCTGCCTTGACATTTTAATGTACGCAGTTTTATGCCTGAGAGGTTTTAAACAAAGATCCAGATATTTCAGTTGTGAATGTTTTGTACTGGTACTTTAACAAGGAGAGTTTAATCCTGACCCAATCTGTAAAAGAGCTCCAACTGTGACTCACGTAATGTTGTTTGTGAGAAAAATTAATGGGACGTTCAGGAACCGAGGACGTCTGAAAAAGCACCTGATGCAGAACATCAAAAACAGCATGGATGTAGTTTGAACCGAGGATGAACACATACTGACAAGATACAGACCAACCACATGCAAGTCCACAGTAGATTCACCAATGCTGCCAATTGTACAAGTGATGATGCTGCTTCTAGTGAATGTGCAGTGTTTAGGAATTCTCATGTCAACATCATTCAAATACAGGTGACGTGGAACATGTGTGACAGCTGGACTGCATTTACAAGCCAAGAAGTTTTATTAGACCTGTGTGTGTGTGTGTTTATGTGGGGGTGGTTAATTACAAGGCTGCAAGATGAAGCCAGTGCACATTGTGGCTAGAGGTCAGCTCGTCTTACCAACAACATTTTTATCTTAAATATATCTAGTAGATAATTATCACATTAATGAGATCCTTCCCTACTTCCTTCCTTCCTGTTATCGTCTCCCCCTTTATCATCTTTCCTTTCCTTCCTTCCGACCTTCCTTCCTTCCTTCCGCCCTTCCTTCCTTCCTGATCCCTCCTTACACTCCGGCTTGGCGTAGTATTACACATTATAATTGCTGCTTGTCTGCTATTAGATAATAAAAGGTGTGAAGGTGTCTGAGAAAGCTTTTTAACAAGCTGCACAACAAAGCCTGTTATTAGACCTGGACTGTGAATTGTAGCATTAAAAGAATATAGAATAACACGTAATAAATAAAGAGGGTGGGCGTGACACTCTCAGCATATTAAACATCGAAATTTACAATCTTTGAAAATGGAAGGGAGCATAATCTCATCCATATTTAATGTCTGTTACTCATATCAAGACTACTTCATTGTGTGAATGATAATATATCTATTTTTAGATTGTCTTAATGGGGTTTCACACTGTCTAGAAGTCAGTTAGTTCAGAGCAAATGGACAGTATTTATTATAGATAATTGCCATTTATTTAGCACATAGGCTGATATAACATGTCATGTAACGATACAGTACTGAATGGAAACAGTGGGGAACATTTGCACACTCTAAGCCCTTCATTTGAGAGAAAATCTGAATATAAAAAAGTATTTCTTCTACATTTTTATTAAACAATATCCTCAGATTCATTTATTATAAAATTGACATGTTTCAAAATTAATATGTATTCAAATTCTCAAATCATTCACTTTAGTTCAGTGATGTCTTTGTGGCACTGGGTGCAGATTTAATGCTCTACTGCAGCATTTATAAAGAGAAAGTCTTCAGTATTATAGATGCTGGTCCTCAGAACTCAACAGCGAGACTCCTAACCGGGGGGCATTTCTGCTGTTGCTAGGGGTTACGTGCAAAGATTGTAGAGTAAAATGGTACAAAAAAAAGAATTACAGATTTGATTTACAGTATATCTGTAACACCAGAAAACCCTGTGCTAAGAGCACGAAAATCTGATTAGAAAATGAGCAGCAAAGTCTAAGCATTGTTTAGCTATGTTGAAATTAGCTAAAAGTTATGAATAAATGGTTAAAATAGATATGTATAATAGACAGTAGTGGATAAATAAAATGTTAGAATAGTTAGATTAATACAGCTGAAATTGTTGGCTGGAAGTCATGACTAAAAAGAAAATCTTCAGACACTTATTACTAAAGTGCTAATGAGTTGGTTAGCTAAAGCTACCGGATAAATAGATATTTAATAGTAGTTGATAAATAAAATATTGGAATAGTTAGACTAAAGTAATAGATAAACAAGTGAAATTGTTAGCTGAAAGTCACACTAAAGAGAAAATCTTCTTCAGACACTTGCTAAAGCAATAAAGAGTTAGCTAGGTAGTTAGCTAAAACTACTGGATAAACAGATTAAAAAATGAATCAATAACTCAAAAACTTTCCTAAAATTAATGGATAAATGCTTGAAACTTATTCTTCCACAAGTGTAAATGCAAACTTGACCAAACCAACCAAGTGGAAATATTTCCCTCTGAAATTTAGTGGAATGAGAGTAAAAAGTATTATAAAATGCTAAAGCTAACGGAAGAAAAGCACCTTAAAATTGTACATAAATACAGTATTTTGAGTAAATGTACTTAGTCACATTTTTGTTAAAGGGCTATACCAACTATCTGACTATGTTATGGACTATATGTGAGGAAGATAAGATCAACTTTATTGGAAACTGAGAACTGTGTGTATCAGTGCACTATGTGGAATAGTTGAAAAGGGTGAAAAAGTGAGTGCGTTCTTGACTTGCTATACTGTCAACCATCACGCCTGCTCAGCTGAAAGCACATGGCAGCACATCAGCTCTACTCAGGTTCCCTACTGTACCAGCCTCCCCATTGTTTTTAATGAGACCATCTCCATTTCCTATTCCTCCTCCTGCTGCCCCTTCATCCTCCACCCTCCCCTCACGTCCTCCTCCTCCTCCTTTATCTCCACCTCCTCTTTTCATCCAGAAAAGCCCCTGCCAACAGGACGGGGAAACTTAACTCACCGTCCTTTCATGTAAACAAACCTGTTCCCCTTCTCTCTTTCTCTTTCTATCTTTCTCTCTCTCCCACCCCTTCCCCCTGCGCCTTAGTCTTTCTCTCCCTCTTTTTTTCTTTGTCCCGATTCTATCCAACCCTTTCCCTCCCCACTCTAACTTTTCAGTCTCTCTCACCCCCTCCCTCTCTCTCCCCCTCTCTCTCTCTCCCTCTCTCTCTCCCTCTCTCTCTGTCTCTACTGCTGGTGGTTAGTAGGCTTTAGTGCTCTATTGTTCTGGTATCCGCACATTTCCGGAGGCTGACGCTTACAAAGGCTGCGGGAACACACTCTCTCACTCCCTACTGCCTGATACCAGCCCTCACCTGCCCACACACACACACACACACACACACACACACACACACACACAAACACACACACACATACGCACGCACGCACATCTGAGGCGAGCGTCAGTGGTACAACTAAACCCCCGTTCCTACACAAACACAAACTTGAATTACAGAGGATTTATTCTTGCCTCATGAGACAAACCACGATCATCTTTCATGTGGAGTACTCCTTCCATCCTTCCCTCCCTTCCTTCCTTTCTTTCTTCAGAACAACAAATCAGTCACTCCTTCAGTTGAACCTAATTACTCAAAATTAACAGAACAAAAGTATTATTTTGGTATTTGGCTGTTGCCTCATCAAAATTACATTAACAATATGCACACACACATACATGCACACACACACACACACACACACACTTATGCATTCATGCTTCCTACAGGTCCTCCTTGCACCCCCACCCCCCAGAGAAGAATAGAAATAGAAAGTGAAAAGAAAAGGAGAAGAGAGGAGGCACTGCTGACTCTTTTGTCCCTGTGATCAGCCTGAGTTCATTCACTCTCTCTTTTTCTCCTTCTCTCTCTCACACACACACACACACACAGTCACACATACATACACACACTAATTAACCCTGTCTCTGACCCGGGGGGGATTTTGGAAATGACCCTTGACCTTGCAGCTTGTCCTGAGAGGTGACGGGAGTCTGAATAGACGGCTTTCCAGCAGCGTAATGACAGTGTGTGTGTGAGGTTTATGGACACACACTTCACATCAGACACATTCATTGACTGAAATGCATCCTTGTCTCCTCGTGTCCTCTTCTTCTTTCCCACCAACTCACTCTTAGCTGATCCTATCTCTTCTCTGTAGCTCTTTTCTTACTCAATTCCTTTGTAGAGCAGCCTTTTAAATCATCCCAGAGGTTACGAGTATCTTCTCTTATCTCTGACTTTTTACCCTTTTAACTCTGAGCCTCTTTACATTTACGATGAATACTTGTTATCTTAAAGATGGGCCAAAGAGCTTCTGACTTAAATTCTGAGGTGCCAGATAAGATTTGGGACCCGATTCGTTCATGGAAATCTTTGGTTGAAGCAGCCAAAAAAATTCAGTCTAAGTAGAAATCATCAAACGGAGTCACATTCTAATTACTTCATGAATTCATTTTAGTTTTAATTTTTAAAAAGGTCAGCTTATCTTCTTTAAAAGCTCCTGAATACTTTAATTCACATCATGAACTGCAATGTCCCCAGGTTCACATCCATCTATCAAAAACAGGTGTGACGTCACCTTTTTGAGACCCATGAGAGTAACACAGAGGAGAAAAAGATATTAAGAGAACATAAAATACTTCAAATCATTCTAGCTTTAGTAGATAGTGTGTGTACATGTTGTTATAAAATATCAGCTCCATGACATACAGTAATAAGCTGCTTGGAGGTATAATTTCTGTTAAAAAGGTTCATTTTACACCCACTCCATCATCTTTAAAAGAAATCAACAATCTGCTGGACACAAAACATCTCCTGCTTCACTGACAAGTCAAGTTTCCACATTTGTATAATTTGCCTACTGCACCATGATTGGCTCCAAATCACTCCTGAGATTTAAGACGAGCACAGAAAAACTTGCCAAACTCACACACAGTGAAGCTCAAACGTCCGACCGAAGCAACAAGAAGAAAAACATTTGGGAGTGGAGGTGACCTTGATTTGCAAAAAGGGAAACATTGAAAATAAAAACATAGATATTGCATTCTTATTATGCTCTCATATAAAGCCAACAGCAACAACACTGCTAGAAATGTATTCAAGTCAACAGAAAAAGTTACAGTGTATATCCTAACAAGCCTTTGTGATAAAGAGCTGCTGCCAGGTGTGGGTGTGTGTGTGGGGAGGGGGGGGGGGCACCCTGAGTGCCAGCAGCAGGCACTAATAGACTTTAACTGAAAGCAGTAAGTCCATTGTCTTCTAAATCCAGGGAACAATGCATTAAGAGGCATTTTATTGAGGGTCATTACTCAGATAAATCTTTAGCTTACTGATATCTTTGACCACACACACACACACACACACACACACACACACACACACTTTACTTGTAGTAATGCAGGTGTGAACTAATATTGAGCTCATCAATGTTATTTCCTGTCATTAATCCAGATGATAACAGCTGCATGGTACAGATCTGATCTCAATCTTTTTTTAAATTTCTGTGACACACACACAAGCATTCAAACATATATACTGTACACACACACACACACACAGCACTGGACACACACACACACACACATCCAGCACTGTATGTAGGTGTAAAGTGGGCTTCTGTATTTGCGGATTCAGCTGGGCTGTTTTAGGAGGACCATAAACAGAGAGACACCACCCACAGAGAGACAGAGAGAAGGATGACCCCAGAGACCCAGAGGGCACCCAGGGGCCCTAAAAAAGAAACATCAGCCATCTTAACTCAGCATAGGGGGGGTGCAGGGGGTCGACAGTCCTTCCGATCAGCCTCAGATTTTATATTCATAAAGAATGAAGAAGAGTGTCTTTTTTTAAATATTCTATAATTGACTGAATTTTGGCTCAATTTTGTTGTTTTTCCTTGACTTTGGAAGACTTAAATTGGTGAAGAAAATGGAGGAAAGGGTTAATATTCCAGTTGATGAGGACAAAAAGTGTTCCAAAGTGCCGTTTCCAAGGTAATATGTGAGCACACTTCTCTCTTCCTCTGCCATTCTCAGCCAATTGGAGCACAAAGTGGTCTTTTATGTTTTAAAATCCCTTTTATCTTGAAAAAAAGCTAACTTCTGACAATGCTGAGATGATCACATGAAGGAATCCTCTAGAACAAGTGTCAAGATGTTGAGAATCACTCAGTCATGAAACTATCTCGACTCTGCTTCTTATTCCACATGTATGAACAGATATTTGATCATATGCTTTATATGCACTGAGCTTTAACATAGCCTATATTTTCCAGACACTTAATCAAAGAAAAACTCAGTGACCTGGAGACCCGTTCATTAAATCACTTCTGAGGATTTGTTATGGAGCAGAAAGCAGGGATTGACTTCAAAGCTGTCGGTGAACAGTCTACTTACCGCAGACGAGCATTGCCAGTAACGCTTGCATCTCTCTGCCCGCACATCCAACCCGGCTGGGGCTGCAAGCAAACCTGTGGCCGGTGTAACAGTCTGTGTCAATATATGTATAATAACACACACATACACATACACACACACATGCAGCTTACCCACAGAGTCATCTAACAAGCACTGACAGGCTATGGATAAAAAAAAAATCAAAAACAAACATGCGACAGGTTATTCCATGCATAAGAGTTTGGTTTAGATGTTTCTAACTGGGGGTTCCCAAAGCTTTTTAAGACTCATGGGTCTTAAAAAGGGGCCCTAGAAGTCACAATGTTATTTTAATCATCAGCTTATAAAATGTTAAACCCGGTTGATTAATATCAGGTCCATAAAAACATCACTCCTCTCAGACGCGGCTCATAATGTTATTAAATGTTGGTCTATCTCTCTGAAGTCATCTAGTGTTTAAATGTGTCTAAACTCTGCAACAAGTTCAGTCAAAGCAGTGTAACACTCACCGTTAAGTCTTGTTGTAGATGTTGGCTCCTGTGTTTAATGTGTGACTCTCTCTCTTTCTCTCTCAATGGTCCGCTCGCTGCGGAGTAGCCGGACAGAAGCGTTGTTGAGCGGCGTTACGATGCAGCGAGGAGAGACCTCTACTCCTGCTCCTCTCCGCCGGAAACCCAGAGATGGAGTCCCGGAGAGGAGCGGAGCAGCGGGGCGGGAGAGGGAGGGGAGACAGGCGGTGCTGCTGCTGCTGCTGAAGGGAGAGTTGCGTGTTCGAATCCCCCAGTGGGTGGGTTAGAAATATTGTATGAAAGGGGTAAAGGAGTAGGAAGTAAGTAAGAGGGCAAACATATGGGTTAATGTCGTATTGCGCATTGTCCCTGTTTAAATAAAGAAAAAAAGACCAATAAACAAAGTCGAGCGACTTTCCTGAGTCTAATTGTCTTTTAAATTAAATGTAAGAATTGGTGCACCAGTAACCAAAACACATAAACTGTGTCTCAAATCTCATACTTCTTTATTTACACTTAATATTTTGAGTACATAAGTGCTTCACACTGAGAAATATGTAAAAATGTAGTACACTATGAATACCTCAAAACAGTCAGTGTAATAATTATGGAAATTACTCACCATCAAAAGTCGCCATCTTGGCTACATAGCAGAAAGTGACCTCTTTTCACACTGGAATTGGCAGCCGAGGATGTTGTAACTAATATCACCACATTAAACAAATACATTATATGTTTTTTTTGCACTAAACAACATTATACTGCTGTTACATATAAGCCACCAGTAGGTTTCTTGAGTTAATAAAGCAGTCTGTAATGATTTAGTACCGCTAACGCTAGCTTGCTAACTAGCTAATTGCCATTTCCCGTTAAGTGTGCAACAGCTGTATTTGACGAGACAACACTAACCTGTTGAAATTTGCGCACTACACAAGTAAGTACATAGTGTACACAGTGCACTACACAAAAGTGCACTAACAGAAGTATGATATTTGAGACACAGCATGTGACTTCCAGTTCCTAAATGTGATATACCCCAATTTTTATACTCTGTGCCCCCAGTCTACAAGTTTCCTGTCAAATAGGTCTATCTGAAGTCTCCAGGCCTCACTCAGGATTGTTCAGACCAGAACAGCGCTGTGTTTGAAGTATGCAATCAACTGTATTAGATGAGTTTCTTGACTCAGATACAGGTGAGATGAACTATGATCCAGAAGTCTAGTTTGAGTAACATTGGGTTTTTTAAGGCCTATCAAACACCAAAACATCTGCACACCATGAGGCACCATGGAAATCAGATCTTTATTGTATCAGTCCTGAGGTCAACTACAGAAATGTAGCCTACCTTTCATGTTACATAGTTATCAAGATGATTGGCCACAGCTGTCTTACCTGATGACATCACAGTAAAGTTGAGCCTGGTTGAACCCTTTAATCACCAAATAACCCTGCTTGTTTCTCTCCATTCAAATGCACGAGGGGGCTGCATTTTTTTCTGAATGCATCCTCACTCTGATGACATCATCAGGGTTATTTTCTCAGACTTTAAAAAGCTCCTCCAGAACCACACAAGACATTTTAATCTACAGATGTTTTCACAGGCTCAGAATTAACCTGCATGACGAATAAACTGACTTTCCTTGGTGGAGTAAAATAGATAGAGTGCTCCTTTAATATAAAAATATGCTATACAAGCCTTTCACAGTGATGTCAATGCAAGCCAAAAGCCAGTAAAAAGAGAGAACCTATTAAATCTTTGCATTCACTTTGGGCAACAACACAGTTCTACACTCTATTGCTTCTTTATAATAATATAATTAATGGTGTAGATCCCCAATCTAACATTTTTCAGGATCTGTCAGTAAGCCGATGTCTCAAAGACGCTGAAACCCAAACAACAAACAGACATGACATGTTCACAGATGTGGTTTCATGTAAGTTTCAGCAGGTGAATTGAACTCAAATCAAACTCTCTCTGACAAAAAACCCACCACATGTTTTCCTGTGAGCCCCTGTGCATGTTTAACTGGGAGCAGGAATGCGCGCACCCTGCTGGACGGATTAGTTTCCCTTTGATTGCACCCAATGAGAGAGCCATGACCGCGCACACATCACAATCACACATCACACATCCTGCCTGCTCACACTCAATAACATCAGCAGCCTCATTCAACAGGTGCCTGGGACCATTCCTGTTTCAGACTTCATGCTCACTCTTGCACTGGGAAACAAAATTCATTTTTTTCCCTGTAATCAAACACTTCCATGTAACTTCATCCATCATATTTTACAAGTAGATCACATTCAATCTTGTGTTATATGTCCATTTATTAATCTTCCAACATGTCTGATGTGCACAGGTGTTTGAGCCGTAGCTACTGCAGGCAGGTTGTGTTCTCCAGAACAAAGCCTGCTGTAAATCTCTGTCATATTACACATTCCCTGAGCTGCTGGAGGACAGCCTCTCTTTGTTAACAGGCCAGGATCCAGTGCCAGAACCCAACATGCTTCACACTGAGAGCATAAAGACATACAGTGAAAGAGTCACTGGTATGATATATATATATGTACACACTACAGTATAGCCTGCAGGTTTACAGGTAATGATCGGACAACTTTAGAGGCCCAGCACACACACACACACACACACACACACACACATACACACACACACACACACACACACACACACACACACACACACACACACACACACACGGCTATGAGGTCACCAGCCTACATGTGAATAAGTAAATTAAAGGTATAAATAGTAGTGGAAATTTACTAAGTACATTTACTCAAATACATTTCAATGCAACTTTCTACTTCCACTTCACTACATTACAAAGCCAAACATGTCACTAGTTATTTTGCAGAATAAAATACATATGATCAAATGCATTATTAAAGATTAAAGCAGTGGTTCTTAACTGTTTGTTGCTTTTGATCACATAGAAAAAAAACTCTACATCATCAGACTTGGTGTCTTTGACTGTTTGAACCCCAGAGACGTCAAGTTAGCCAAGAATTCACACACAAAAGCAAAGACTAGAGAAATGTCCAAAAACAACATATAATGAACTGAAAAATGTATGTAGCAGACATCTTCTTCTTTCCTGCTCCATTACTCATCTCATGACCCTTCAGATTTATCATGTGACCCTTCTGAGGGGCTCTAGGTTGAGAACCAGCTGACCTCAACCAGATACAACAGAAACATGCTGCTTATACATTGATACTTCAGCATTAACAATACACTAATGTTACTTTATAATAATATATCAGTCATTGGGAGCACTAATACTACTTTTGATACTAGTCCAGTACATTTAGCTGATAATATGTCTTTACTTTCTCTCTTGGTTTTTGAATGCAGGAGTTTTACTTGTAATATATTTACAATGTTGTGTTGGTACTTTTACTAAAACCTCCAATAACTTAATCTGTGTTTTTGCCAAGTTGGGCCAGCAAAAACAAGCTAACACTGACTTTATAAAATTGATATTGTGACCCTTAGTAACAGAAACAACATGATGATTCATTTGGAGTAGTGTTTCTGTCCACCTGTAGAATGTGAGTCCAATATTCATCATCTTTTCTCTGTTTTTGCTCTTCACCAACTTTAGCTACTAAGTGCCTCATTATGACAGTTGTTAACTTTGTCCAACTGCTGTTTAGATGTTGCACAGGAAGTGTGCAGTGGGTTTATATGAGCTCTGTTCTGGAAAAAGCTGCCTGCTACAACTGGAAACAAAGTACGACTGTTGCAGGATGCTAAAACAAAACAATGAGCTGAAAGAAAAGAAAACTCTCAGAATTTAGAGGTGCAGACTAGAGTGATAATATTGTAAGTAGCCAACTGTTTCCCTGTTAGAGAAATATTAGAGTAGAGACGCTGGAATTCAGTGCCATATTTTGAGGCAAATTTATCTAGCCTTAACTCAGTAGTTAATTATTTTTAAGGCAGAAAATATTTGTATAGACATTCATTAATTAGAAATACAATATAAAATAGATTTGTTTAAATGATAATAATAAATATGTGGAATCAATCTCCTTCTGCAGTTATATCTTACTATTTCTGTTGAGAATTAAACAGAGAAACACAAATATCTTTTAAAAGACATTGCAACATGTTTTAATGAAAGGACATACAATCAACACTTTGTTGTAGTGTGTTTAGCTATCAGTACTCTACTATATTACCCTCAGAACTGTGTAGGTTTAAGCATAATGATTCTTCCCTCCATGTGATGGAAACATCAACCAGGCACAGTCTGCACACACTGTTCAGTCTTGAGTAGAGGTCTAACCAGCCAAATGAGTGGAAGCACATGTGTGGGTGGATTATTATTTTCTTGTCATAGCAGGAAAAACACAGCTGTTACTAATGACACTAATGATGTTTAGTGTCATGCACGCTATTCTAGTGAGTCTGGAAAGCATGTATCATTAATGTTATTGATCACACATTAAAAAAGGTAATAGTCTTGTCTGCATGAGTTGACACAGAGGGAACAGCTCATGTTTTGGAAGAGAGCACAGATTGGGGACTTGCTGAGTAAGAGGCGCCCCCTTGTGACCACATCATCACACAATTAGGATGCGAAACATCAAGAATTATAACATGAATCAAATCAAATTTATTTTTCTCCGTCCGTCATCACAACTCAGAATAAATTTTGCTTATAAGAATATTTGTGTGTATGCGTTCATACGTATTTAATCAAGAGCTTCTTTTGTAATAAAAAATAAACAAAAAACAAATTGAATGAAAAAAAAAAATCAGTCCATATTACTCTTAAAAGGAATGTCAGTAGCGTACTAATGTGGTCAAATTACAGAACACAAAATCTTAAAAGCACTTTTGGTCAAAATAACACATTTATGATACATGTATTATTGATGAAATGAATGATCATGGCCTATACAATAAAACAATATTCTCCACTGGTCATCCACTTGTTTTGATAGCTTAAAGATATAAACACCACACAGGATAGTGTTGACATCCAGGAGTCAGTAAGTGGTACAGTACATGGATAGAGGAAGGCACTTCTGTGATATAACACTCGACAGGTAATGTGTAAAACTTGAAATACCAGTGACCAGCGCAGTGTCTTATTTTCATGGGTGATGTCGTTTTTTTTTCTGTCCCGGCATCAGTCACGACTCTGCTCAGGACTACAGCAGCATACGGTAAACGGGTGTGGTGGTGGGGGGGGGGGGACCACGACCTCCTCTCACACACAGTTACTGACAGTTACTGTACTGCTGCACTGATTTTCGGATGTGGTCCCGCACCGTGGTAGCGTTACCATGGAGCTCCTCCAGCTCCATGCGCTGCTTCTGCATCCGCCTCTCGTTTCTCCTGAAGTTTTTCTCCAGTTCTGCGACAACAAAGAGAAAGAAAAAGCTTTTAATACTTTATTGAACCATTACATTGTGAAAAGGTTGCTATTATTATATTGTATTGGACGGCTTCAGTCCTGGTAGCTCTTATAATTTCTCTAATTTGTGCCTCTGCATCTCTTTTCTCCTCCGTCTTCCTGCCTGTGAACTGGAATAGATCACAGCGTGCCATGTTTACAGATGTCTCAATTCCTAAAGTGATGTATAAAAGAGGTGTGACACAGTTGGGATAGTCATAAATACTTCAGAGGTGTAGGTGTTTTCAGAGATAAGAGATAAACAAATAGAGCAGCAGGTTATAATAACAATGGACAGATGATCCAGCTGTGCCACACATCACATTTAACTGACGTCACTTTAACCCTTAAACAGGCCTTACTAGTTATGTCATTTGCACCTAAAGTAAGGAAGAAAGGAAGGAAAGGAGGGAAGAAGGAAGGAAGGGAAGCAAGGGAGGAAGAAGGAAGGAAAGGAAGGAGGGAGGAAGGAAGGAAGGTGGGAAGGAAAGGAAAGGAGGGAAGAAGGGAAGGAAGGGAGGAAGAAGGAAGGAAATGAGGGAGGAAGGAAGAAAGAAAGGAAGGACAGATGAAGGAAGGAAGAAAGGACAGAAGGAGGGAACATTTACCCTAACAGCTGAACTTAGATCTGAGGAAGGAAGGAAGGAAGGAAGGACAGATGAAGGAAGGAAGGAAGGAAGGACAGAGGAAGGAAGGAAGGACAGAGGAAGGAAGGAAGGAAGGAAGGACAGATGAAGGAAGGAAGGAAGGACAGATGAAGGAAGGAAGGAAGGACCCGGGAGGACAACACGAAGGTTAAAGAGTCTGTATCTCCTGGTGCACGTTGTCTGTTTAAGGGTTAAAATGATGGCTCTGAAGTCTGTTGCCTCCTCCTCTCCTCTCCTCTCCTCTCCTCCTCGCCTCCTCTGCTCACATATCAGGTGGAAAGGACTAAGATGCGAGGAAAGGAGGTGAGGAAACATATAGAGGATATAAAAATATAGGAGACTGTGATTGTCAGCAGTAACAGAAAAATCCAGTGTTTATAATTGGTGGTGTTCTTTATGCTTTGTATGCTTTGTATGTGAGTAATAAAGTTATAATGACCTGAGCAGGTGGTATATTCCAGTTAGGAGAGGAGGAAGGTGAAGTGGTCAGTAGGGAAGCTAGTAAGTGGCAGCTTGCTGTGAGGCAACCAATTTTAAGTTGGTTGCTATGTTATTTTTGTCCAATTTCCCAGGGTTCTTTTGTCGTTCATATTTCTTGTTAAAAAAATTCACTTTTTTGTGCATATACTCCAGTTTGCCTACTTGCCTTTTTAAAGGTGCCCAAATACAATCTTCTGCCCTTTATATGTTGTGATAGCATTACATACGAGAAACATTATGTACATTTTAAAATAAATTCTCACATATAAAAATTGGTCTTGTCATTTTGCCCTGAAAGCTGTAGGAAGCAAACCTGCAGCGTGTGTATGTGTGTGTGTGTGTGTGTTCTTTAAAGCTACATACAGACTCCTAAACTGACACAAACTACACCACAGACACCTATTTAAGATGTTTTACACTACTGTTACTAGTCAAAATGAACTATTGCACTGCTTATGAGGGTTGTCATGGTATCTGTAGACCAAGTACAAACCTTTTCCTTTTGCACCACTCTAATCATTAACAGCAATTTGCAGGCATTACACTGCTGCATGGTGTTGTGCATATAAATACTGTGTGTTAAAAAGAAGCCTATTCTTACTCATAATAAAAGAAGTACTGTGTGGATTGGTACATTAGTGAAGAAGAAGTGAATTAGAGCCACATGTGAAAAATGTAGTTCTAAATAAAGCTAAAATATAATTTTCACATGTGGCCCTAATTCACTTCCATACAACAACTACAGGATGGCCTGTCATGAAATGTGTTACAGGTATTTATAGAATCTGAATTTTCATAACCCTGCTGAACCCCTGACTTTTCCTCTAGCGCCATCATCAGGTCAAAAATTTTAATTTGCCCAATTCCTTGTTTTATGACAATACCCGCGAAACTAAGGACATTGTCATCAGTCTCAGCTGTTCTGTTATCATGCTAACACACTAAAATAAAATGGCATGGTGAACATTAGGGATTACTATTTTTTTACTGAATATAAGACAATTTGAATCCCGGGAAAAGAAGCCAATATTCCTGGTAATCCAGGGAAATAAACGTTGGCAACATGGTCATTTCAAGCTACACTAAATGCAACAAGGAGACATGATGCATATATTATGGATATATGGGTTCCCAATCTGACCTTTTTTGTGTACTATTTTCATCATTTTTAAGGCAAGAGAACACAATTTATGTCCATCCACATTATAATGAATAGGTTATAGACTTATGCTTAGTTTGCATCCAGCGGGTGCTGCATGGACTTTGTTTCATCTGCTGCACCGCTGCTACCACTATTATGAAATGCTAAGTTTATTGTCTGTGACTGTGACCCTCATAAAAGTGATATTTTACAATTATACTTTATATAAACTGATTTGTTAGAGTAAGTCATTTGGTGAAGTCTATTCACGGCTTGTGATTAAATGAACATTATACCTGCTAAACATTGTATTAGCATGCCTAAGTACAGCCTCACAGAGCTGCTTGTTTATGTGTAGCTGGGATGAGAAAACCAGCTCATTCAGAGATGATGTCAGGAATGGGGACGGTGATTGACGTCTGTGTGAAAAGAGCAGCTGACACCTGTCTGTACAGCTGTCTGTGCAGCTGTAAGGAGCTATTTAAAGTGACAAGCAGACACTACTTTAGTATTTATCGTGTTGAAAACTTAAATAGGAAAATGTAGTTAAAAATGAATGTAAAAATGAACTAATCCAGACTTTAAAGTAATCCAGAGTGCCTTGGAACCTTTTGGGAGCCACTGCTTTACTCACCCATGAGTTTTTGCATGCCCTTGTTGGCTACGTCGAGGAGGTCTTCTGCCTCCTTCTTGATTTCCTTGGCCTTCTGGTTGATGCTGTCCAGGCCTCCAGCCTCCCCGCCAAGAGAGTCCACCTTCTTCTGCAGGTCCTGGTACCGTTTCTCTGTGTCGTTGAGGCTCTGTGAGATGACACCATATTGAGAGTGTGAGTTATTGCATTAAAAAAAAAGGATCTGTGTGGTGAGGTCATTTAATCATGCTGTTTGGACACTCACCTGCTGCACTGAAGTGGCCAGGTTAGTGGCGTTGTCAGCTAGTGCTTTGGCATCCTTCGCCATCTCCCTGTTCTGCTCCGTCTTGTTCTTCAGAGCTTCCACGCTCATGGAGAGGTTGTTTAAACGCATCATGACCTCCATCTGCTTGTCCTCTAGCTGCGTCAGCTTTTCCTCCACCTGGAAGGCAAATGTCATACAAACAAGTTAAGAATCAATAGAGAGGTGTGTGAGATTTCTATAGAGATAAAAATCAGCATGCTGTACCTCAGCTGTAGCGTTCCTTGTGCTGTTCAGGTTGTTGACGGCTTCCTTCAGGGCTTTTTTTGCTTTCTCTATGGCTTTCTCTGACACATCCAACGCCTGCTTGGTACCATCGGCTAAATCCTTCACTCCATCTGCACGGATCCTGGACAACGGCACAAGAAATTAGACATAAGTGTTATTGCTGTACTAGATTTAATTTAAAGGTACCTGATTTATCATTTTAACACTAACACAAAGGGCCACTGATATTAAAATTACTGTAATAATTCACAAATCAAATAAAAGTAAAAGGCAGGACATCCATCAACAGCAATAACATCAGGAGGATGCTTTTATCCAGATCAAACAGTACCTCAAATCCTTATAGTATTAATACAATACTGAGGATACTGATGTAATACTTACATGTTAGAAACATCACACAATAATTGCATACAGAGATTTTTGGTCACTTTGGTGCAGCAGAAATAAGCAGTAAAGGCCACAATGAAAAAGAATCACTTTTTAAGATAATGTAACTAACATGATAGCAAAAGGTTCCCTATTTAAACATGGAGCAATATTAGCATTCATTAGCATTTCATTTGATTCTACCAGCGCCACAGGCTGTCACATGCTCCATTATAATGTTCCCCAAAACATGGAGAGACAGTGATTATGGCTGCAGGTCAGTGATGATGCTCTCATGGTGTTTTTGTTTGTTGTTTTATTATTATTTAATATCTCTATTATATGACAGCAGTTCTAATCACAGCAGTACAGAGTATGTCCTGAAGAAAAATGGAATCTATCTATGCTGGTTTTAGTGTTTAGAAGATGATTAAGTTGTATGATTTCGCTGGAGGCTGAC
Organism: Scomber japonicus; assembly: GCF_027409825.1. NCBI lineage: Eukaryota > Metazoa > Chordata > Actinopteri > Scombriformes > Scombridae > Scomber > Scomber japonicus. The sequence continues at coordinate 6,508,198 of NC_070581.1, read as the reverse complement.
AGCTTGAAGATTAATCAAAGCATTATGGAGATATGATTATGTCTTCCAGGGATTAATACACAGACACCCCACGACTCAGTTGCGGTCCCAGTTTGATAGCACCGGCTTTGCCAATAATACTGCAGCCTGTCAACAAGCCTCGCTGCTTGTCCTAAGTAACATACAGAGTGTCAGCAAGGACACACTATTTGATTTTGGGGTGGGGGTGTGGGGGGTTAGGAGACATCATTATGTGTGATGCTGATGTTAGTGGAAGTGACCCATAAAATTCTGCTTTTATTTGTCCAGTCTGTGTATTTTCCAGATTTCCACCTTCGCCTCAAATATGATGGAAGTGACTGTTCAGTAGAAAATACCATATTGTCCCAAATATTAACATACATTCATATTCACGCTGTCAGTATCCTTTTAAAGTTAAATGTATGTGTGTCGAAATACTGAAATTCCTGCTCAAAATGGTCAGTCTGTTTTTATATGTTGACGATCTACTGATCTACTGTAGAGGAGATAGATTTTGAATTTTTGCCAAAAATGGTAAATGATCTGTACTTATATAGCACTTTTCCAGCCAAAGCACTTTTACACTAAAAGTCACATTCACCCATTCACACACACATTTAATTTAATCAACTGATCTCAGTCTTTAGAGACCCTGCAGCCATACGGGCCTTTATGGAATAATTTGGATGTGCCTGGTTCATGGGAAATGTAGTATTCATTCAGAGAGCTGGTAGCATCACTCACTTGGCATCTTGAGCTTTTTCCAGCAGATCCTTGGCAGTTTTGATGTGCTGCGAGGTTTGGTTGACGATCGCATCGATGTTGGTGAGGTTGGAAAGGTTATCCTTAATCTGCATGATCATTTTGTCTATCATGGTCCTGTTGACCGGCAGTGTGATCGACAAGACCTGCATAGCCACCTTCTCTATGCTCTCTGGATCTGCTCCCTCCTCTGCAGAGCACAAGCAGAGAGAATGTATCAAAAATACAGTAAGAATATAAGTCCAGGAGATGATTTCTACTCCTGACTTTTAGGCGGACATGATCTTCAGTTAGAATTCACTTCACACTTCAGTTAAAACATCATCAACATACCAGTGAGGAAGTCTCTGATCTTCTTAATGAAATCTTTCAGCATCTTGTTGGAGTTTTCAAAGTGTTCTTTCTTCTTCTGGGCTTTCTTCACCATGTTCATAGCCTGGTTCTTCACATCCTGAGTCAGAGTGGCTATATCCTGGAGCTGGACGCAGGAAACCAACACGTCAACAAATCAACATCACAGTCTCATAACCCCATATAAAATCTCTTGTACATTATAATCAAATAACAGTGTTCCAGTGTTCCAGCACCTTTCCAGCTACGCCCTGCAGCTCCTTATTGACAGCGTCCAGAGCGTCTGAGACGTTTTGAGCGAGATTCAGCGCTGCCATAGAAGCGCTCACCGTCCCGTTACATCCTTCTCCTCCGCACACGCGATTTCCCTTGTCGTCACGGCAACCGGCACCGCCACATCGGCTGTCTGAGCAACTGCCGTTGGCGCTGGTGTTGCCATGACCGCCACATACCTGGATGGAGTGACAACGTAAATCATCACATAGGAATGACAAAAATGTAAGAGTAGGAACAACATCTTTTCTTCTCACAATGGAAACACACACACCAATAATTAAGTTGTGATGTGAGCTGATTTTCAGGCAGGGTGCCCTGACATATGTGTGGTATTTTGATATCTGCTGAGAATGAATAGATATATTAAATTATAATATGTTATGAAAAGCATTACTTTCTCTCCCTGTCCCAAGGAAACTATTTCATTATGGACTAAGTGGGTCAAATATGTAAAGCCCTTATGGCCAGATTTTGTGAAAGTGTCAAGCCCTGTGTCGCTTTGTTTTTATTTTCATTTAGGTAAGTGTATTTCTTCTTTTTAACCTCTTATGTGCACACTTAATCTCTCCTAAATTGTACAAAGTTCATAAATCTTGGAAATGTATGGACAGCAGAAGAGATGATATTGTCTCTTTTTGTTATATGCTTGTACTGCAATCTGCAGTCCAAAAAGTAAAAAAATATATAAAAATGTAATATGGTTTAAAGTGAGATTCTTATATTGGTTAACATCCATGACTGCATTATACTGTATGAATAGCTTCTCCTTCAGTTCATTAAATTCCAGCAGCAGTTGAAGGCAGCATGACAGCAAGTAGCCATCCTCTGTGTTTACCCTCATTAAATCACATGTAATTGACACCAGGCCTCTACAAATAACTACACACACCTGTGCACACTTGTTCTTTCCAACTCAGTGTTCTGTTTGAAGACGCTAGATTAACAGAGTTGATCAATCTACTGCCTTTTTTTTGGAAAGTGGCACTTAATGTTTTAGAATGTTTAGAATGGATCTGGATAGTTTCATATCAGTTACAAGAAGTGCCACATCCTTATATCCATATCCATATCCTTATATTATTCCCTTCTGTATGTAGCAGATCAGATTGTTCATAGAAGATTTAGCCCACCTTGTCACTCAGGTGGTTGATGGTCTTGTCCAGGCCGTCGGCTTTCTGCTGCAGCTCGTCTAATGATTTATTTTGAGCAGCCATGGCACGGAGGAACTTGTCTTTACTGGCGTCCAGCAGCTCTTCTGTGGTTTTGCGGGTTTGTTTGGACTGCTCTACAGGACTGAGAGGACCACTCACTGAGGCGTTGCACTTCTCCTCTGCCTCCAATGATTTCTGATAGTACTTCTTCACTTTCTCAAATTGATCTGTGAGGAAAACGGAGCAGCTTTTTTTTCCATTTGACAGCTTAGCAGTTTAATACCTGGTTTCAAACTGTGCGGTGACGTAATGTTTTAGTAAGCGTTTTCTACCTGCAAATCCTGAGGTGAGGTAGTCGTCCAGCTGCTGTTTTTTGTTAGCTACGGTGGTGTTGATGCCTCTCAGCTCTCTCTCCATGTCAGTCAATGTGCGTCTCAGTGCCCCCTCTTCTTCTGCTGTTGTATTTAGCTCTCGGGTGACACCCATCAGTCGTCCATCAGTCAGTGCGATCTCCGCCCTGAAACACACACAGGTTGGGATGTTTTATATGCTGTATGCTGGCTTTATATACTATCTCAGCAGTTAGGTGACAAATCATCTAAATACACACCTGAGGTCATCAATGCTTTGTCCGATCAGCTGGTGGATTCTGTCGCTGTCCTCCTGACTGATCAGATCCTGTACCTGCTTCAGCTTCATCTCCAGCTCTTTGATCCGCGTGTGCCCGACTCCCGGCGTGAGCCCGTTCTCCTGGATCTTCTCTATGGTGTACTGAATGTGTTCCAGGTCCCGTTTGATCTGGCACACGGCGTCGTCCCACAGCTGGAAGCACGGGTGACACTGGACGCAGTTGGGGAAGGTGCCGGTGAAGCCGCGGGCGCATTCGTCGCAGCGCTGCCCCGATGCTCCCTCCCTGCACTCACACGCCCCCGTTACCCGGTCGCACTGGGCCATCTCCGAGCCCAGGTAGTGGCAGTTACACTCTGAATAGAGGGATGAGGGATGGAGGGAGGAGGGAGGGAGGAGAGCGAAAGTAATAACACTGGGTTAAAAAAAAAAGCAATTAGGAAGGATTAACTGTCGTAATGCAACACTGAATCTGAGACAGGAAGCGAGATTGTCTCGTCCCTTTTTAGTTTAAAGGAACAGGAAGTAGATTTAGTAGTTTTATGTTTGTCCCTTTTTTGTCCCCTCTACTTTTTCTTTTTCATAACTCAACATTCTGGTGCAACAAGCACTGACAGCGCACAGACAGACAAGACACAGCAGCACAGATTAACACAGCACCAAGTTGTTCAGACTATCAAAGGGAAAAGTGAGAAATACACACAAATCTTTATTGTAATATATTCCCATTCCCATCTAACCCTCTCACCATCCTCTAGCGCTGTGTGAGAGTGAGTTACTATGGTCACAAAGTGAGTTACTAAGTGGCAAGCTTGTTAAAGTTGTTGCAGCACTGCAGCACTGAACAAGGCCAGAGAGAGGTGGAGTGGGTCAATTTACCACAAATGATGTTAATTTTTAGTACTATATTCAACTGCTGAAGGTGGAGAGCTTCTTCACCAAGGTGAGAGGAGAGGTGTACCTAAGGCTATGATAAGCACACTAGGTGGCTTTACGCACAGCTGGCACAGTATGGATGCTTTCATTCATCATCTAAATATTTCAACTAAAACAATGAAACTTGTGCACTTTTTAAACACTCACCAGCAAATTTCCAAACCTCATGTTCTATCTGTTTATTATATGTATTTAAGAAATATTCAGAGGAGTAGAACAGCAGTTTAAATGTATAAATTATCCTATATTTATTGTCTGAACAAAATAAGCAACACTACCGGTATACCAGCAGCTGCAACAAATATGACAACACATCAGCTCTATTTTTACCTCCTACCATTGTCAGCATAGACGGATTGATGAATATTCATATTTTTGGTGTCCTTTCTGTATATTTTGGAACTTGAAGCTCATTTCTCTCTCTCACTCAGCTTATCTCCTCTGTTTCACCTATTTCTGAGTTTAAAGGGGAGGTATGACTCTTTAAGGTTTATGGGTAATATGACAGTAACTGTAAACAGTAAAGTCATATGAATGAGTGCGAGCTAACTATATCAAAAACTGTCACAAGGTGAGTTACCTTGACACTGCACCCGTGGGTCTCCCCAGTGGAACTGCTCACACTCAGTGCACTGTTTCCCTCCAAAGCCTGGACGACAGTGGCACTGGCCTGTGAACTATTGAAGACACACAGACACAGATTGGCAAAGATACACGGATGAACAAATGAGGATATAAAAATACAAATATAAACTTTTTTTTTTTTAGGCTTTCGGAGGCCTACATGCTTCCTCACCATGTTGCAGTGAGTTCCCAGAGCGTGATGTGGGTGGCAGCCACAGGGCTCACAGCCCAGGTCCTGACCATAGTTCCAGTGGTTGTGAGCACACTGGTCACAGTTATGGCCGGCCACGTTCTCCCTGCAGGGGCAGGCTCCAGTGTTCCGGTCACAGTGACACTGTCCATCACTACAAGCAGACTGCATGGTGCCAGCAGTCACACAGGTACAGCCTGAGAGGAGAAACACACAATATAAAATACACAAACCACTTCTACTCTGTACCCATTTAATCGTACACATTTGGAGGAAATGGCATTGTTAGCCTTTGACCTGAACACTTAACACTGGTAGACTTGTTTTCTGCTACTTTTGATGAAGAAATAATAATGTTTAAGCTGTGTGTGTGCTAGGGAGTGGGTGACTTGTCATTGTGGGATGTTTTGTTGTGGGATGAAATGTGTAGTGGTTGATGGAGGTAGCTAGCTGTCTTATAGGCTGGAGAGCTAAAACCTGCAGGGTGTTTCTAGTTAAATGGGTGGAGAAAACAGACTGGATTTGTAATTATTTCGTAAGAAAACTAGAAAGTTTTAAGTTGAATGTGTTGTAATTTTGTTGGTGTGGAGGTTTATTTGCCTTGGCAGCAACCTTTAAAGCTGAAAGCAAGTTACATTTTGGGCTGTTTCAGCTTCTATCAAAGGCAACTGACCAGAATCAACTTCAGCTCCAACACCAAAGTGAACATTTCAAGAAAATAAAAGTTTAATCAAGATGGTCAAAATAACGCCATCTTCACTCACGTCTGCAGTCATGGGCCAAAGCATTGCCATAGTAACCGAGTTGACAATAGTCACAGGATGGGCCGTCAGTGTGGTACAGGCACTTGAGACATTGGCCAGTCCTGGAGTCACATGAGTCAGGGTCCTGGGTGTCAATGTTGCCGCTGCACTCGCACGGGAGGCACTGCCCGCCAGGTTGCTCTGGGTTGCCATAGTAACCAGGGGCACACTGGTCACAGCGTGATCCTGGGGAAGAAAAGAGAGAATACAGCGTAACAATAGATGAGGTTTGTTCTTAGCTTCCATATCCACTTCCATATCTACTGTATACGTGGAGAAAATGAATATACCAGGCAAAAAAACCCCATCCAAATAAAGTTTCTCATTAAAAACTAAGTTTTGTTTTTGTACATGTGCTGGTTATGTGATGATGGAGATTCTTCTGTAACTGCAGGAACGAAATGTTAGTTTGCTGCCACTTTTAGTTTCAAAGTATATTGAACTATTTCACAAATTTAATAATTAAATGAATTACAATAGTTGTACCTAATAACATCACCATGGACACCTACATGCAGCGAAATACAAAAAAATAGCCCTGAAACAATTGATTCATTGAGAGAGAGAAAAAAAATTGAAATGTCTGATAATGTATAAATTCTTTAAATTTAAAAGTCCAAAATATTCACTTCTTAAAGTTTCTGAAATGTTAAGATGTGCTTCTTTTTTCTGTTGTATATGTTCGTATGTTGGATGTTTTGGGGTTTTGAACAGTTGGTGTGATACAAATTTGACAAAAAAAAGGGAAATGGTGATGGGCTACTATTTTCTGAAACTGTAAAGACTAAATTACTTATTCATTAGTTACTAGAAAAAAATTGTTGCCTCAGAAGCAGCAGTCACATCTGCCTCCACAGAGGAACCTTCCACTGAAACCATGGACCTGTATGACGCTGACCAAGCTGACCAAGCTGACAATGGTCCAGTCAATGTGCCCTCAAAAAATGAAGCCTCAGCTACTCCTCATGAGACTGACACAGATGGAGCTGGTCCAGCTTAAGAAAACACAGTGGTGGACTCTGATAAAGTTTCAACCACCAGCTCCAGAAGCTGTCAGAAAAAGCCAAGAATGAAGAGGTTCTTCAGCCGGCTGTTCAGGGCCATGTACTGCTGCTGCTGGTCTGCAGCTCTGGATGCATAACTGCATGTTTTCATGCATGTAATATGCAAATAAAAAGAAATGCATAACATCTACTGAATTGAATCTGTGAGCTATCTGTACAACTACAAGAGCTGTCATAGTAGCCACAGCAGTGGTTTAAATGGAAGCAGGAGCAGCGGGTTTAGTTGTCAGAAGTAACAGTAACAGTAACTGTAGTATTGTAATAGTTTTAGTAGTAATGATAGTGTACCGCAAAGATTATATACATATGTGTATATATACATATATATATATATATATATATATAAATCTTTAATAAAATTGTAAAAAGTGGATAAAAGGTCCAAGGCTGGATGTTGCAATAACACCTTAAATAAATCTAAACTTAGCAAGAAAACTGGTCTTTAAATAAAATGACAGAGCTTTACACAGATTGTTGCAGACAGCCAATCTGAAGGTATTTTAACATCATCCTACAGTGGGTTTCAGAAAATATTCAGAACCCTTCACTTTTTGTATACCGTGTTGCAGATTTCACTTTAAATGGATATAGTAACCATTTTTGCCAATAAATCTATACTCAATAACCCATAATGACAAAGTGAAAACATGCTTTTGGAAATGTTCCTTTTTAAAAAATTAAAGAAATGAAAGTGTTTAGAAAAATACATCATGTGACAATATCCTAATCCTCCTCCACATTTATTTCACAAAATACCAAAATAATTAACAGAGTGATGACATAAAGTTAGTAGCGCACGAAAGTTATTGAATCAGTTGTGGGTGTTCACATTAAGAGCACTCCCCTTACACAATCTCCAGGGCAATTGGTTGAAAAATACACACACACACACACACACACACACATAGACACACAAACACACACTTACCTGTACTATGATGCATTTGCTCCTTGAGAAACCAGACTTCATTTTAATAATTAGACTACAGCTATCAGTGTTCAGTGCTATCTTCAAAGTTTACTGCCTGCTGTCCATTCAGTTTGTAATACATCATTACTAATTATATCATGCACTTTTTAAAAATGTATTGTTCAGATATTCCATATTACAAAGAAACATTCCATTAAACATATGTTCAGTTAAAGGCAGCCTTGTTTGAGGTTTAGATTGCTGTAAATTTCAGCATTTTACAATTTTAACATTTACTGCAACTGAATATCAGCTGCAAATATTGTTTATCAGCCTCCTTGATTTACTAATTATCAGTAATAGAATCGGCCCTGAAAATGTGATATCAGTCGATCCCTACTTTTAAATTGCTTCTCAGTGATGTGAGACTGAAGTTGTTTGTTAAGCATTAATAATGTTAACAGACCAGTCATATAAGCCCAGTTAAAGACGGTGCAGTACAATGTGATGAGTAACTCACCAGCGTAGCCTTGTTTGCAGTTACAGATGATCTGGTTGGAGCTGTGGTCAGCTTGGCATGTGTAGCCATTAAAGTGGTCTGAACCGGGGTTACCGGGGCAGGGGCAGGGCCGACAGTGTTCCCCTGAGCCCAGCATCGGGTTTCCAAAGAATCCTGTCATACACCTGTGACAAATGAAATGCGTCATTTACAATGAGTCAAATAACCAGGGACCAAAATAGAGTACAGTCTGACACAGAGTGATTCTTACTGGTCACAGAGATGTCCTGCCGTGTAGTCCCTGCAGTCTCTACACTCTCCGGTTTGGGGGTCACAGCTGTCTGTGTGGCCGTTACACTGACAGGGGCTGCAGCTGGGGAAGCCCCACTGACCTGGTTGGCAGTCAGAACACTGACGCCCAGTGGCCCCCTGCCTGCAGTGGCACTGGCCTGTAACTGAGTCGCACTGGTGGCTAAACGAACCCTCCGCATGGCAGTCACAAGCTGGAAGGAAGAAGGTATTTAAATGTTTTCTTGGAAAGGAGCATGAGGTCAAGGTTTTGTTTTTCCAACATCAATAGCACATTTGAAGCAGACGCCACAGTTCTATAGCTAAGCTCAATGGTTTGTGCAAAGAGTTCCACATTGAGACCATTACATATGTGAATGCATGACCTCCAGAAAATGACCTAGATCTGATGGATAGATAGATGTAGAGCAGTTCTGTATTGATTGTATTGATTTGACAGCATCAGTTTGAATTATAAGAATAGGCTGAATTTTCTCTTACAGCGCAGTGGCTTAAAATGACACAGTGTAAGCACGCTTCTCTTTGGGTGAAAAAGGATATAAATCTGAAAAGGCAATCGTGTTCTACAGCGGGACAAATCAGAAATGTGCTACAGTATCAGGGACAGAAAACATGAAAATAATTTATGTCTTGTTCTGCCTTAGAAAATATTAGAATCTACATATAATATACATTTTTACATATAAAAACCTGTAAAATGGGATTTTCTAGTTTATTGCAGCTTACAAATCTATGAGAGGCATTTAACAAAAACAAAACAAACCTGATATCGTAGCAAATAGAACAGCATTATTTACATCTGTGAGTTTTCAGGTATATAATAACCCAGATGTATTTAAGTTACTGGGCTTGAACAAGTGTACAAGTCAGCTTTCTGCACACAGGTCAGTGAAGCTGCACCAGACTGATGCTTTTTACTCGACTTTAAAAAAAAGTCACGTAATTTCATTTTCTTTTACAAGATTTACAAGATTTTTTTACAAGACTCTTTCCACATCTGGCTCTGGGGTCGCCTTATGCCCTGATCTGTAAAAAAAACAATGTTACTGTATCATGTGAACAGACTCACCAGTACAGCCATTAATTCCAAAACCATAGGTTCCTGGAGCACACTGGTCACAGCGCCGACCCATCACGTTAGGTTTACAATGGCACTGACCTCCGACCTTATTACATTCACCGCTGAGGGAGCCCTGTGGGTCGCACTGGCAAGCTGGATACAACACATTTAACACAAGAAAGAATATATCAGCAAATAAATATCATTTAAAAAGCAAATAAAGGGTTTTAAACTGTCAGTGTTTCTGTGTCTACTAACCCAGAGCACCGTCGTGAATGATGGATGAAATGCTACAGATAAGTTTGGTGCACATCTCAGCCAGAGCGGGCATCGGCGTCATCATAAAGGAATCCAGGCACATGTAGCGAATCATCTCTTCTCGTCGATGCTCTGCCTCCGGATCGTCTTTGAAACCCGGAAGCTCGGTATATTTGGGGATCAGAACCAGCTATTGTGGTATAAAAAAAACAAAACAAGCCAGAGTTTAAAAAAAGTGGTATTAATTATAAGAGATACGATAACGATAGAGAAACATAAAAATGCTATACTTCTTTTAAACATAGCTCGCACAGAAAGAACATTGTCATAGGCACAGCTATTTGACTTACAATGTGTCTTTGAAAAGGTTATTCTTTCTTCACTGGGAATTCTTTAGTCTCTTTTTGTTTCATGATTTAAATGACTGAAAAGGTGCTTTAAAAGGACGCTTATTCACTTATTTAAAAGCCAGTCCCAAGCAAAAGTTGATTTGACATTTGCAATTGGATTTTCTCACCACTAGGGGGAAACATCATGGTGTGAAACATGAAGGAATTTAACCTCCATCATCATTTAATGTAGAGATACTTTTTTAATAGGGACAGCTTAAAAGCAAGTCTTAAAGGTGGATAATGAGGGTAGTGGTGTGACAGACCGAGTCTATAAGAATGAAGGCGGTGAGATGTCTGTGTGAGACCCCGTGGCGCTGGAACCTGATTGACACCGTGTAACGATTGCTTGGCTCGAAACAGAACGGCCTGGGCATCTGGATGTACCTGGAAGAACATGACACATGTAAATTCAGACTTTGATAGTATATATTTTCTTTCTCCTTCCTTTTCCTTCCATCTCCCTATTTCCTTCCACCAATTGGGTTCAATACTTGATAGGAAGTATCTGCTTACCTCTATGAATCTAAAGTTTTTGCCAAACACTGACCAATCAGCCTTGTGTACCAATGTAAAAACTACATACTACTGAGTTGCTGGTAATATTTTTTCTCATATTCTATAAAACTGAGTTAGACGTTTTTGTCATATCATGTGTTTTAATCCCACATAGAGTCAAAAGGTTTAGCATCAGTGTTAAACGTTTTATAAGAAGACAGAGAAGACAATACAGCAATAAGGCGGAGAAGTTATTCATATTTTTAGTGTGAATTTGGGAATTATTTTTTAAACACACACACACACACACACACACACACACACACACACACACACACAATATGAACCCTTATTGCTTTTATTTTGCAATGGTTAACAGTGAATTTCCGCTCAACAAACCCATTTACAATTCTCTTAATAATAAGTCAAAATATAATAAAATACTAATGTTATTTCTTCTTGTTTTATGCCTACAGTATTTACATTCATTTTCTACTTGGTGTGTCTTGCTCTGGATGTTTTGGTGCCAGGTTATTTCCTTTTCCCATGTCCTGACTTGCTGTTTGTTTCTAAAGCAAACAATGTTCACCACAGACAACACTGTTCACAACTCTCTACCTGTGTGTTTGGCTTCCACCCCTCTGCCTGTGCTCTGAGCTCACTTTGCTAATTGGCTTTGGCTGACGGACCAACCGCAGAGAACGGAAGGAGAGCTACGGTCCGCTGAGACAGCTAGATCCGGGCAGGGTCTGCCCTCTTAGTTCCAGATGAATTGAGACTATGAAAGGCTTTTCAGCAGGGTGAAACTAAACAGTCTTAATGTTGGGATTTTTTTATTTTTTATCCTATATCCTACTTTTTTCCTGCCTCGATTTTTCTGCAGGGATGATTAACACTTGATCTCAATTGATCTGCAGTAATCGGTCTAATTGCAACACATTAAGCTTTCAATGATACACCAGTTATTGAGATTGTGCCTACCTGAAGACCCTGTAGACCTGTCTGCACTCTTATAATTACACACATATTCATAATACAAACCATGTTCCTTTATTTCAAGGTCAAAATACACAATTCAAGAGAAACATCTAATATCAGACAGACTGCTAATTACTGGTGATTGGATCACTGAAGGGTTTTAACTGTCATGGAGACCAGTAGATTTATGATGACACAGCCAGATACCCACTGACATCATTTATAACTTGACTACAATGATGTTAATAACATACTATTATTGTTTCATTCAGGCATTTCCATACTATTCAATAAAGGGCCATGTGTCTGCAGGACAAGAGCACATGATTCGACCAATCAACCATCTGAAGAGTGAGATCAGTTGATTAAATGAGTCAAGCCTGGTGTGCTCCTTCTTGGTTGAAATGAAAACCTGCAGCCACATGACCCTTTATGGAATAGTTTAAACACTTCTGGTTTAATTGAAGATGAAAAGATGAAACATTAAAATATATCGTGCAAGAAGTATGCTTTGTTTTTGCAGTTTTCCTCTTTATTAAGATCATTTCCAGCTGATTATCATCTTAATATCAAGTCTACACACACAAACACACACACACGCATTCACAATAGTGGCCTCTGCTGTATCCATTTGAACCATTCTTTCTTGTAGCTGTCCAACTTTAAGGAAGTGTAATACTAAATGCTAATGCTAGTGTAACCATTTTAAGATGTTTAAAAAAAAAAAAACTAATGTAAGAAGCACTCAGTGAACCTGGAACACGTGTTTGAGGTTGGATACACATATTAATTCCTTGCCAGACTGTACTTTTCTCTGCTCGGCTCCGACAGCTCTGAGCTACAGTAAACAAAGCTGCTGCCCTTCTTTTTATATCGCTGTAGCTGATTCTTACACAGGCTTTCTGGTATGTTTGCCCTCTTATCAGTGAATCAATAGTTAATAATACAGGCCCGACTCACACAGTGCACACAAGCCTCGGCAGGTTTTAGTGACAACAATGCAATGATGCAATTCTTCCTGAGCTATAAATCAACACAAAGACACATCCAGACTGGGAATACTTGAACAAATCCTTTAGTGACTTCATAAACATAGCGGCCTAAATCTCAGAACTACAAAGACACATACACACACACATACACACACACACACGCACACACACACATACATACAGTGCATACATCTGAGTTTTGGTACCTGTTGCGGTGCGGCAAGGTGACTGTGTAGAGCTGTTCGGTTGGTAGAAGGTTTCCACATCGGAGACTTGAAGGCAGCAGTACAGATGAAATACTAACTATGGCCTCCCAGTCTTCTGTGGACTACACACACACACACACACGCAAGCTTAGTTCAAAAGACTTATATTAATTAGGAGAAGAGATCAACTCTGTAGTTTGATGTCCACATGCTCACACACCTCAGGTTCGTAGCGGATCATGATGTCATACTCCATGGCGTATGGGATGTTATCGATAGTGAACACCAGGCCGGCACCGTCTTTGACACGGGCAAAACCGGGACCGGTCCACGTCACCATGTGGCTGGGAGTGTGTTCTCTGTGAACGGGTCTCACGTCCGGCTGAAAGAGACAGACGTAGTTAGACAAAAATGATTTCTTCTTTTACTTGATATTATAATCACGTTCTCTCTTTCAATTTTGTGACCCGACTATCTGTTTTCTTGCTCTTTACTCAAATCAACTCAGCTTTATTTATATAGCACCTTTTCATGCCCAAATACACATAAGGAACATTTGACACAGAAGCAGTGGAGGATGTCAGTGATCTGGCTGGAACATAAAATGAAAGAAGATCTCTGATGTAGGGAGGAGCAACGTCATTTAAAGCTTTATAAACAAGTAAAAGAACTGTAAAATTGGTTCTGAAAGACACACGTAGCCATTGACGAGGTGATGTGATCCATTACTTTGTTTTAGTTTCTGGTCGCAGCGTTCAGAACCAGCTGCAGTTCTTCTTCCAGACTTTTTAGGTAATCCAGTAAAAAGGGAATTAATGGACTCTAAATATCCCTGCAGTCCTACAGTACATATTCACAGCTCTTTTTTCAGCCTGACCAGTTTGATATGATGTAACTAATTTGACAGCCAAGTATTTAATTCTTCTAAGTAGCCTCAAAATGCCAGGTGGAGCACAGAGCACATGACCACAATCCTTTGGAAGCTTGGAAGCTTTGGAAAATGTTGTACTGTTCATATAAAGATGTTGCTTAGTATTGCAGTTAAAGGTCATGTTCACCCTAAAAGTGAACTACCTGATTACTGACTTCAATTGACTTTAAAGGATAATTACCGTTTTTTAAAACCTGGACCTTATTTCTAGCATAAAATACGACCATTTACTCACCCAGACAATTTTGGTCTCATTTGGAGTCGTTCGGACGACCGGTGTACTCGCATTATACGGATATACGCAGTCGTCCGAACGACTCCAAATGACACCAAAGTTGTCTGGGTGAGTAAATGGTCGTATTTTATGCTAGAAATAAGGTCCTGGTTGTAAAAAACGGTAATTATCCTTTTAATTCAGGTGTATGTCATGGATATTCATTTCCATTTTATGAGTCTTTCAGGCTAAATTGCTTTACGGTTCTGCTCATCTACTTCAGTGCTTTCAGGTCACTGTAATTTGAAGGTGAAGCATCATGTACGTTTCTATTTTTATATTTTACTCTATGGTAATATCTCTCCATGGTTTATAACTCATTATTTCTCTTAGACTGGTTCTTTAAGCAGAGACTGAGGCTGTCTGTCAGACATTCTGTGGGTCTACTTAAACAATAAAAGTAAGATTTCACTTCTTTTTTCCATATTCTGTGATTGAAAGTGAAACTTCGCAACTACCTCAGCAATAACAGATGGCTGTATGGTTATGGAAAAGTGTTTCTACTTTCTTCTTATTATTATTATTATTATTTTACACTATATGCCACTATATATTGTTAACATAAATGAAGTACAAGGTAATTTCACCTCATAAAGCCTCTAAATGTCCATAAAAAGGGATAAATCTGAGGACACTTAGGTGTAACAAGTAGACACTGTGTTGTTTTAGGGCTCACAGGTCATAATAGTTGGCAACACCTTATCTACATTGATTTTTGTCCACCTGGTACCTGAAACTCTCCACCTACTGTTTGTTGAAGCTGGCGGATGCGTCTCAGCGCTGCCCGATGCTGCTGTGAGTTGGTGATGCGGCGATGACGTCGGTGCCTCCTCAGCTGGTTGCTGAGGTGCTGAACGCAGTCCGTCTCTGCCTGAGGCCGAACTTTGCCCTGAGAGAGGAGAGGAGAGGAGAGGAGAGGAGAGGAGAGGAGAGGAGAGGAGAGGAGAGGAGAGGAGAGGAGAGAAGAGGAGAGGAGGGTTTAATTCTATGTCAGTCTTTGCACTTGTAACAGAAACACTTCTCATAGTCTATGAACTTCATCCTGTACAGCTTTCTCATTCCTAAAGGAAAAAGGACAAAGCAGAGAGATCCACGCTGTGCTGAAAACCCCAGAGTGTGACAGACAGAAACAAAGACTGCAAGGCTGTCTGTGTGTGTGTGTAAGTGTGTGTGTATGTGTGTGTGCCGCGCAGCAGTAATCGGTTGTGACAGCTCGGTATCTGCGCTACTGTCGGCTGTTTTTATGGGTCACTTCAGCTACGGAGTTTGAATTATGCGCAAGAATGCAGAACTTTGACAGTATCCTCCCCAATCTGCCCCTCTTTTCTGTCCTCCAGCATGTACACACACTCCATCTCCACCCGCCATCACTTCAACACGTCGACAAACCGCGTTCACTCGACTCGGGAGCAGGAGACGACGGCCTCTCATCACACATCTCCTCATCTTCTGTGTCTTGCACTGTTGCCTTTCTACTCATAACACACTGGAGTCAATACTTGCCTTATTCCCCCCTCACATTCCTGTAGTGGTGATGTTGTAAACGTGGTCTGCCTGAGCTTGCCCAGAGGGCTGAATGTGGGTGGGGAGGGGGGGTACGGGGTCCGAGGAGATAGACAGAAGAAAAGAATGTGAGGAAAGAGAATAGGTAGAGCTGGTACAGCAGGGTTGTCAAACTAATATTCATTCAAGGGCCACATACAGACCAATTTGATCTTCTGTGGGCCGGATCATTAAAAAGATAGAGGGAAGAAGGAAGGAAGGAAATAAGGGAAGGAAGGAAAGACAGGCAAAAGGAAGGAGGGAAGAAAGGTAGGAAAGAGAGATAGTGAAGGACGGACAGACAGGTGGAAGGAAGGAAAGAAGGAAGGACAGACAGAAGGGAGGAAGGAAAGAAGGAAGGACAGACAGAAGGGAGGAAGAAAGAAAGGAAGGAAGGGCAGATGAAAGGAAGGACAGAAGGAAGAAAGGAAGGAAGGACAGATGGAAGGAAGGAAAAGAGCACTGGATGACAAGTGGGCCAGATCGCAACCCTTGGCGGGCCGCATGTTTGACGCCCCTGAGGTAGAGGATAGAGATGCTGATGTAGGGTGGAGGAGAGAATGTGAGAGTGATAGTGGGTAGTATTAGTCACTGACAGCAGGAACAGGCTTGTCATAATGGTTGTGACATGCTGGTCAGGTGGAAGCTTGAGGAGAATGTTAACAGAACGATGTATTTAACTAGATTGAAGTGGTTGTGAAAGGAAATGGTCTTTTCCTCTAACTGACACTCTCTCTCATGCAGCAGGTGCTAAATGTTTCCGTAAATACGGTGGTGTCTGAATAAAGCTGTAAGAAACATTCACGTAAAAGACAGCTGTGTCTTCATGAGAAAACATCACTTTAACAGATAGATGGAGCCAGTATTCTGTCTGAAAAGCACTTTCGACTTATCACCCATGCATATGCATTGAATGCCAATCCTTCAAAATCCCAACAATGGAATCAGAACAACAGGAAATATACATCTGTTATATCCATAACAATGTCTAGAGCTATCACAAGGTTAAAGCTTCTGTTGATGGTGCTGAGATATGTGTCTGTTATGCAAGGCTCATTGATTAAAGTTCACTGTTCAAGGATGCAGCACAAGAGCAACAAAGATACAGCTGTCATGTACTACTGATGAGAGAGAACATGAAAAAGAAAGATATATATATATATTATATTGTTAAGATGTTGGTATATATTATATTGTTATATATTATATTGTAGACCTTGTTATAGCACATGAAGCCATGATTTACCAGATATGAGAGTGGTACTGATCTTTTTATCAAACCCTATTTCTAAAAGAAAAAGACAAACATGGCTGTTCTATAGTGTTTATGAAAGTGTATGTGTTGGGTTTTTTTGTATCTGATCCTGTTTAACCTTCCGACTTGACCTTCCTACCCTCCTAACAGCTCTACACCAACGCAGCAGCTCATCTTCTGTTGCTGAAGATCTATTAACATTCTGAATCCAGGAGTAACAGCGAGCTGAGATGTGGATTAATGAGCGGGGCGGAATTATAGCTGTGTTCTCACCGGCAGCGCTGGGTCGCTGGGTGAGTACCCCGTGGTATCTTCTGCTTCGTACTTGTAGTAGTCGAGTGGAGCGCAGAAATAGCCGGGCTGCACCTCCGAACACTGTCGACCTATGAGGTGTCTCCTGCAGTCGCATTGTCCGTTCTCCATCATGCACCTTGTGGAACAGAGAAGAAAACTTTCAATGTCTTTTTATAACTGACTTCACTCACACACACGTCATAGTTATATATATGTATACAGTATATATATATATATATATGCCATACTTAGACTTTTTTTATAAAGAAAGTATACATTAAAGATACATAAAAAAATGAAAATCTGTACCTATTGTTGAAGGCTCCACCGAAATCACAGTCACACTGTCTGCAGCCAGCCAGGTCATTACTGAGTCCCCAGTATTCAGGCTATCAGGGATGGAAATCAACTTTAGAAACCATGATGCACAATGACATGTATAGTGTGCCTGGCATTAACATACACCTGGCTTTCACCAAAACAACTGCCACGTTGTTGTACATTAGTGATATAATTTCCTGTTACGTCCTTATCGAAGACTCATCAGGACATATTAGCGTTTACACTCCAACAGACATGTAGTCAAATGTAGCCTTGATGGTCGTTTACACTTGTATTTAGTGCTTTAGTCCTCTAGGATGTTGTGTCTCCATTGCAGAGTAGGACCTTGATAGGACCTTAATATTAGTCTTCTTCTGGGTTTTAAAAATGGCGCTTATTTAGGTGCTTTCTGAAAACGCCACCACTTATGAAATGGCAAAACAGTCAAAACAATTGCTATCATTGCCCTCAACAAAATATAAAAAGTATGTTCTGTTCTTTAGTTTTCCTCTTTAAATATGCTTTATTGTGACAAAGACATGAGTACTAGCTCATGGCCATATGTATAACCCCCATAATTATCAATAGTATTTAAATATTTAAAAACTAGGGGGCCAGCTCTATGTTCCCACAGCTTTATGTTCCCACAGCCCGAGGTTCCCACATTTCTAACTTTCTTTTCAAAATTAGGCCCTATGTTCCCACACAGCTAAATTTTAATAATCTCTTAGAAACATGGGAACATAGCGCTGTGGGAACATACATAGTGCTGTGGGAACATAGAGCTGTGGGAACATAGACATGCTCCCAAAAGCAGAACAGTTGTGACTAACCAGACACTGGTTGCAGTAGCGGCCGGTGACGTATCTTTTGCAGGAGCAGTCTCCACTGATCTGATCACACGGGGCTCCCACCATAATGATGCCACGAGGGTCACAGTTGCATGCTGATGGAAACACACACACACACAGAAAGAGAGAGAGAGAGTAAGAAAAGTGTCAGAGGGGCTTTAAAGATCTCCTCTTGGATTTCCATCCTTCCAGTAGTTGGACAGACGCTAGCATACGTACGCTGGCAACCGAGCGGGTCGTTCTGGCTCAGGCCGTAGTAACCCTCCTTGCAGTCGTCGCAGCGCATGCCTTTGACGTGGGCTTTGCAGCGACACTGTCCCGCGATCATCCCCATGTCCACGTCGGTGTGGCTGTCGCACACTCCCCCCTCCAAAGAGCCGACCGGGTCGCAGTCGCAGGCTGGGGGTCCGAAGGGTGGGGCGGAGAGCGGAAGTAAAAGGGGGGAAGGAACGAGAGGAGAGAACAAAAGGACATAAATGAAGATGTGAAGAGATACACAGGATGAGAGCAATGAGGAAAATTTACTGAAAAGCACTTAGCTTCATGACAGAAAAAACTGACCCTTAAAAGTGGCTGTTGTGCAGGCAAACTGTAAGGAGATTTTCATGTGTCCTTGTGCTATTGTTCTGAATTTGCATAGATTATACACAGATTTATACTATGCAGTGAGGCTTGTGATCCTAAAACTAAATGGAGCTTTTCATAACTTTATATGTTCTGAACTCAGTCTCAAAGATTTCTTGAACTATCTGAGTGTACTGGCAGAGTAAATATAACATTTAATTGAAGCACAGAAGTGGACAATCCAAAATCATGGCTAAAACAGATTTTTACAAAAATAACAAATGACTCACCGACACAAACCCGTGGATCCCTGATGTCCCTGTTAGGCTCTTTGTAATAGAAAGGTTTGCACATCTCACAGTTGCGTCCCATGGTGTTGTGCTGACACTCATCACACACTCCCCCGCTGACGTTACCCGTGGCCAAATACACCGCCATGTCAAAGTGGCACTGCTCTGAGTGGCCGTTACAGTTACACTCTGGAGAAACAAGCAAGATAGTGAACAAATAAGGACTAATTAATTAGCTGCACTGTGAGAGTTAACAACAATTTAAACCCCAGCAGTGGGAGAGTCGAGTTGACATATTCTAAAAATCAACCACATCATCTCTGCTCAACCATTTTAATCCTTTTAAAGCAAGCAAAAAGCAGCTTAATGAGCCGCTGGTCTTTTTGCATGTGGCTGTAGTCGAGAGACATTGTACACTCATTAACTTCATATCAGCATCATCAGACCAGCATCATCAGACCAAACACTGTTGCTACAGTAACTACAGCAGATGCTCATCAGCACTATGGACAAGTGTGACTCTACTAAACCTTTTTAAACAAAGAAATTAACTAATATTTATGATTTATTTGTCTTACACAGCTGACAAAAATGTAGAATAAATGTAATTAAATTCATGTAGTTAATAAATAGTTTAAGGCCTTATTATCACTACTGGGTTTGTTATTTTTGGATCAATAGAACCAGAAAAAATGTATTAAATCACTTTCTATGTATTATTAAAAATGTCTTAAACAAAGGCCTGAGCATTGACGTCCTTTATATGATTTCAAGGGCAGATGATGTTCAGTCTACATTATGTGATATAGATGTTTTTTTCATAAATGATAAGGGACACGCATAAAAACACTGAAAAAACCTGCCCATGCTGTGTAAGCCATGCCTAAAATTATACACTGTAATCTAAAAAAAAATGTGATTTCAGCTGTAATACACTTATTCCTGCTGCTGACTGCTACATAAAAGAAAATGTCTATCACTGTCAAACAAGTCAGTAAAATTGCTTGCTAGAGGTTCTGAGGAGCTTAGCCTTTGAGAAGAAAAGACAGTAAAACTAAACTAAAACGTTTATGCTCATATCAGAATTTTTTTTGAGACAGCACCACCAGGTGTGGAGCGTGTTCCCACCTCTGCATGTGTGTGGGTTCTCCACCTCGGCAGGTCTCCACGGCAGGTCGTTGTGGAAAGGACGACATCGCTCACAGTTCAGGCCCTCTGTGTTGTGTTTGCATACGCAGCGACCGTGGATCTGGCCAATCAGAACACAGCAAAACGTAAATAGGTTAATGTAAGCAGCGTCAGATATGAGATCATCTCTGTGATAATTTGTGCTAAACAAATTAGACAAGCACAAACAATTTCTGCTCTTGTTCCTTTTTTTATGCGATAAGTTTGGAGATGATGAATGATAGCGTTTTGCTGACTCACCATGCCGTGTTCCTGCGTGTCAACCCCTGGCACCCTGGCACACTCTGAGGAGTGTCCGTAACAGAAGCAGCTCCCTCTCACCACCAGCTCGTAGATGGCGTAGTAATATTTCTGGAGGACGTCGGAGCGTCGGTCCAGCAGGTCGTCTCCCAGAGTGTTCAGCTTTGTGAAGTTGATACGCAGGTTGGTGATGCGCAGAAGTTCTGTTAAGGATCAAAGAAAAAAGATTCATTAAGCTTGATTTGTGGCTGAAGCTGTATTCATATGCCAACGTTTTTGTCCTAAATGACTGATATTAAGGTGTCCATTCTTGTTGTTGATACCTCTAAGGAAAAGTTTGTTTGTTTAAACTTTAATATTACTTAAATGTCAAAATGTCCAACTTTTACTTTTTTGTCTTATCCTCAAAAATGATGTCATCTTACTTGTAAAGGTTAAAGTCAGAGGAAAATTATGGATGGTGTTAAGTTTGTCTGAATTCAAATTGACTCATGTTTGAACTTTTGATACAAACAGTCTTTGTTAAAGAAAACTGAAGAACACTTCACTAACCTTGAATGTCCAAGCTGTAGGGGTCTTTCACATGAATGGCAGGATCCAAAACTTTATAAATGACCTTAAATGCAAAACAGAGGGTTTTTTAGTAAGTCATTTTGGGAGAAATCCTGTTAGATTTTAGGGTTTGAGGAAATTTTCATCGATTTTAAAACAGGCATGTTCAAATGAAATGAACAAATTTACAAATGTTCTCTCATTAATAGTATTTAAATGAGACAATTACAGCACTGAATGTCTATGTCAAACAGAGTAGTTTTCATTAGTGGATTCATATTGGTGTCACATGCATGAGGGATTCACAGGAAACATTTGCTGCTGCTGCTATTTCACATTAAAAGCATTCAACATGGGGTGACTTTTATTGTGAAAGTCACAGGAAACACTGAGTTTGTCACAGAGCACTGACTGATTAAAAACAAGTCTACATTTTGTGGCAGCAGATCAGCTATATATAGTTTATATATTATTAATATTGTAGTGATGAATAAAACAGAAACACTGAGCTGTGAACTGGTCTTTCCACCACATTTACTGAGAATGAAATGTTACAGATTATAACTTCTAAACTTTTAATTTTATATTATTTTGGTATTTAATAGTCACCAACAAATGCCTCCTATTTGAGTGCTGATAAAAAAGTTGAGTGACTAGCTGTTTTCAGAGACGATGTAGCCTTTTTTTAAGATTGAAACTACACAATAAATTTATAATGATTTATGTCTCTAAACTCTTAAAATATTGAGAAATGAACTGCTACAATGTTTTTGCTTTTTTGTTACTAATAAATAAATAAATAAATAAATAAAAATCAAGAATATTGCCTGCTACATCTTCATCTCTGTACTATCAACAGTATCCTCCTGGTCCGATGAGTCTTTCCTGTCTTACCTCTCCGTTGGTGGAGGGTTCGATGTCAGAGTAGCGCTCCTCGCAGATGATGTCATTGATGTGGTGCAGGCCGTTGGCGGGGATGCCTGGGAAGGTCCTGGTACAGTTTGAGGCAAAGTAGCGGTAGGGGCGCCATGTGCGTCCGAAATCAGCAGAACGCTCGATGATCATGGCTGCAGGTCGGAACGTCTGGGAAATAGAGAATTTAAGAATGTTTAACTTCATTTGCTACTATTTTGGTGATTTTTTTCTTTTTAAAAGAGGGATCACAGGGAGGTTTGTGGTGTATGTATGAATATAATACATGCCACATCAATCACTAAGTTATACATTATCTCTGTAAAATCAGTGATCAGACTATTTATCTAGACTTCTTATTCCATGTTTGCTTCACTGACAGCAGGACAATGGATTCAAGCCGGATGGAATGCAGCCGCTGAATTTTTTTGAGTGTACACAACAAACACAAAACCAAGACGAGTATGCGCCTTGACATGCTTCAAGCACATACATGAGTCACCTTGTCAAACAGAGGTCGACTAATACACACATGCACATAGCAGGCTTGTCACGTACATGTGTGGAAAAAGTGTGTGCGTACCTTGAACTTCATGATGAGATGTGTGAAGTGGAATTCGGCCTCCAGGTTCAGTCTGATACTGACGCTCTCCTCTCCTGTGGAGGAAATGACTGTCAATCGATAGCATAACAATGCAACTGATGCTGTAGGCTTGTCTGCTACAGTCACTGTCCATTTTCTATAGTTTCTTCTTCTAATATCACCCATATATGGACATACATTTATGCTATAGTATTTTCCTTTTTTTTATCACTGCATCTCAAATGTACACATTCTTTCCAACCATTGATTTGAAAACACAAGAACAACCTGATCAGAGCTGATTATGTACGCACCGTTGACAGATTGCCACCAGGTGTTGTCTTCGAATCGATCTGCGAGGTAGATCACATTTTCGATGCGGTGGCTGTTTTTGTGGTGGTACGGGTCATAGTGGCGCCGGGAGTTACACTCAAAACACTTGTCTGATTCCTGTCGAGGTGAAAAACATTAGTGGTTTTTTAATTCCATCTCTTTCAGGTTTGCACTGAGGAGATGATAAACCCTCCTCCTCCAATTTACAGTGCGTCAGTCCGTGGTGAGAGAGGAGCAAAGCCGCATTCAAATAAATAAATGAGGATTTTGATTGACAGTCAGTGTTTTTATCATCGCTCTGAAAGTGATTCTAATGATGTGTACACAAGTTTCTATGGTGTTGTACAATGTCAATCAAGCCCATATGACAGAGCTGTTGGAGGGCTTTCATCTATCAAGCAGAAATAAAGTGGGTAACGCGCCCCTGTGTGCTAATACCAGTGTGAATTGGACAAAGGCCAGAGGTGACTTGATTGATTGACACAATCAAAAGATAGAAAAGAGAAGCCCAAGTGTCACAGCCATGCTAGCAGCTCTGTGAGGCTGTAATTAGGCGCAGTAGTGCTTTGACGAATATATTTCTATAATGCTAACATGCTAACAATGACAACAAACCAACACTGATATTTAACTGGCGGGTAGCCTCTTGACCATTTTGTTTGACACCCCTTGTCTAAACCAAAGCACCTACCGACCCACAAAGGATCGCATCAATAATTAAGATAATGATTATGAGAGATGCACACAGGGAGAGGAGAGTGGGGAAAATGCAATCCGATGGTGAAAAGCTGACATTGATGAGGCAGAAGGCAGAGCGAGAGAAAGGGCATGGGAAAGAGACAAGAATGTGGGAGCCGAGGCCAAGAGCAAGAACTTTTGAATGAAGGGGAGTGCTCGAAAAGTTCCCAAAAAAAAGAGGGGGTTTTCGAGAAAAGAGAGGCGCAGGTGAGAGAATCGGGTACGCAGTGGAGAGGGGGTCTCGAACGGCAGAGCGGGGGCGAGGGGGACAAAGAAGGGGGCCGGGCAGAGATGCTGAGAGAGGGTGAGCTAGATGGGGCTGCGAGGAGGGGAGTGGGGGACGAGGGTAGGCTGGCACAGAGAAACAGCGGATTCCACCGCGCTAGTTTACTAATTAGGTTGTTGTCAGGGGCGATTAAGCTGCTAACAACAACATGGCTGTTAAAGACGCTCGGCTGAGAATTTGAAAAGAAATGCCTAAAGTGTGCTGAAGGTGGTGTGTTTTTGTGTGTGTGTTTCTGTGTGTGTGGATGTGCGTGACCACCTGTGCACCCACGCCCACTTATGTATGTCTATGTGTAATTGAGTGTGTGTTCCTTTCCTTTCCTTCGCCCCCCCCCTCCCTAATCCCAGCATAAATCAGCCCTCAATCTCAGCTCGGACCCCCAGCTGCTAAAGGGGGGCATTCCTTTCTGCACAGTAGCCCCATCCATCCTAACAACCTTTAGATAACACTGAGTATTATCCGTAGCTTTTTAGTAATTAAAGTTATTAAAAGTTAAAAATCAAAGCAGAATTTCAAGTATTTGTAAAAGAGTGACATTTTGATGAGAAAAGTTGAAATTCTTGCTATATACAGTCAAATAAAAGACAGATTCCGACTGTATTCTTTTTTTTCTTCTTTCATAGACGCTGTTAAAGCTTCATTTGGTGTTGAACTTGTGTGCTTATGAGACCCCCCCCCCCCCTCCTCTCTACCCCCGCCTCCTCTGAGCTCTTCTTATTTATATCCCATTAGTCAGGCCTGGTCAGCTCGACCACAAGGCTTTCTGCTCCAACAATGCACTGATGTAAGTCTAATGTTGATTCGAAAACACTGCTTTGTCACACTACAACGGTGGCCTTACAAAAAAAAAAAAAAAAAGCTACAGTCCAGCTCCCTTATTCAGTTTCCTTTCCACCTCAGTTCTAACACT
This sequence comes from Scomber japonicus, assembly GCF_027409825.1. Lineage (NCBI taxonomy): Eukaryota > Metazoa > Chordata > Actinopteri > Scombriformes > Scombridae > Scomber > Scomber japonicus. The sequence goes on along the minus strand of NC_070581.1, from coordinate 6,483,251 downwards.
AACCCTAACCCTAACTCTGAAACTGATATTTCCCTATTTCTCCTTGTCTTTCCTTTTCCTCCATTCCCTGTTTTCTTGCCCCTTCTTCTTTATCTTGTAAGCCTGTCTAGAGTTATAGTTCCACTCAACCAGGTGGGTCTAAAGGGCCAACCCAGGGCCTCTTTAAAGGTCTTTCAGCTTATACACACATGCCCCCCCCCCCCCAACACACTGCTTCTCCTAGGATACAACAGTGCATAAAAGCTGTGCAATCCGATCTCATGAGGCGCAAAACAACAACCCAGGAAATCCTACATCAAACACAAATGATTGAAATACTTCTGGACATTTTAAGGCTGAGATTGTGATGTTTGGTGTGGGCGTCTGAAGTAGCTTCTGAAAGAGCAGCAGAGCAATGGTCTTCAGTTGGATTTATGGCTTGACAGGTTGTTGTCACCTTGTCCTGGCCCCCGACTCTAATAGGGGGGCCCCTTACCAATCACAGGATGTCAATCATGTTCACCTGGAAGTAGGATTTTCCCGCCTCGGGGCATGGAAGTGCAGGCACGTACATGTAGACGCACGGAAATGCATTCATGTAGTGCAAGGGAGGTGAACGTCAACATGGTGGTGGAGCTGTCAGGAATCGTGTCAAAGAGGAGAAGGTAGGAAAAGAAGAGCAGAGGTGAAAGAGAGACTGTTACAGCATTTTGTCTCACATCAGTGAGGTATGAGCTAGGGGTGCAGCACAAAAGCTGTATGTTTAACAGAAATGTCTGTATTGGGATCTCCTCTTGACAATGGGTAACCTGCACCAGACTGTTTTACAAATAGTCTGCTGTTGAATGTAAAGCTATTTTCATTTACATGTGACTGGTAATGGATAATGAATAGTGGATGAGGTTTTAACACAGATTTCATTACACATATTTTATTATCTTGCTTTGAAAACTGGAGGTTGAGTATAAAATGAAAGAAGGCACAGATGAATGTAAAGTTGGCGTCTACAATGTCAAGTTTCAATCTTATGATGTTGACGACAATTTGCGCTCTTTTAAGATGACCCCTAACTTCAGATATCATTTTCCTGTCTGCTGTAAAGTCATGAAAGTCAGTGGTAGACACATACATCCTAAGTAATAAAGTAGGTGCTGGACCAAATAACAAATGTGTAAAAGACAATAAAAAGTCAGCACACTGCAGCTCCCAATGCAGGTAGATTTAATAGGATACTATAAATGGGTGGTACCACATTTAGTACCACATAAAACATTTTGTGGTATCCTATTAAATCTACCTGCATTGGGAATAGTGTGTGGACTTCTTTCTTGCTTTTACACTGTAAAGTCATGCAAATAACATCTGTGCAACATCAGTCAGAGGATGAACCTTGTAGCAGGTTTTAATATCAAACTTAAAACTATCTACAGATCTATGTTTTGGCCTGTTTCTTTACATTTTGATGTCATAATAGTGCGTTGCCTACTAACCAGCATTCACCTAGATTAAAAAATGAGCACTTCTATGATTTGTAAAAGGAGCTACTAAAGTTTATAATTGATGATCATTGGAGACTTGATCACTGTAAATCATGAGCTTGCTTACTGTAACAAGATATATATGATGTTTTTGCCTCCCTGTCATCTGATGATAGAAAGAAAAACAACAATTTGGCTATCACACTGCTCCTACTGTATCTGTGTGGACTAATAGTCTTCAAACTTGCATCACTAGGGTCTAATTAACTGGAAGCGACATCAAGCATGCTTTCAAATGCACTTTTCCTATTCTAAGGGCCGTCCACACTGAGAACGATAACGTCCTGTAAACAGTGGTGTCCAGTAAGGGCTGCCCACTCCAGCTGTGTCTGCAGCTAATTACTGATGAGCTGCTGTACGTTGTACGCAGAAATAAAAAGAGAAGCAGAAGAGTTCAGAGGTAGGTGGTAATTCAGTGTGTTGATCAGAAGTATTTCAAACACTAGTTGCTGTGATGTTTCCATACTTACAGACCAAACTGTCCTGCAGCACATGTTGAAACGTGGTGTGTAAAAGTGCCACACAGCATGAGCACAGATCCACTTACAAAGATCTGCTAACTTTTTGGGGTTTTTTTTACATTATAATAGGGAACAAAGTTACAGTGTATTTGCAATAAAGCCTGATCTAAATAAATCACCTCTAGGTGTCCTGGAGCACTCAGCTCTTGAAAATAGCGTTGATTTGCATCTACAGGCTGAAAAAAGCATGTTGTGAAGGAAGATAGCACGTAATCATGCAAATTACACAAACTGGTATATAAAGATGGTTGCTACAAAGACTTAAATGGAGCAGAAAGTGGACACAGGTTGAGTGAAAGAGAGTCACCTACAGAGAAACAGCGGGGGAGTACATGTGTGCGTGTGTGATGAAGGCGTGGTTGACTTGCATGTCCACAGCTGATATTGAAAAGCTGGGACGGGGGGGCGGGGGGGACGGGGCTTCACTAATGGAAACCAACCGGGCTAACAAACAAACAGACGGATGAACAAATGAAGATGGAGGAGCGGAAACTGAAGGATGAAGATGGATGAATGTATGAAAGAGAGAACAAACAAACTGTAGCGTATGGAGGTGGTGGTGTTGAGAGGTGGAACGGGCAGGTGTGAGATTCAGGTCAAGTGTGAGAGAGACTTTTAGCAACTGTGAAAATGATTAGGGAGTGAATTACTGATTGTAATGTGCATGGCAGCAGCAGGGAGGTATCAATGGGAAATAATAATCATAATCAACAGTAATCAAGACTACATGCTGAATCTAAACCTGCACCTGCTTTGAACCTTCGTATAATTCACTGTATGTCCACATGTGTGTACCCTCACCTGTAGATGGCTCACAATGCAGTACTGCTCTGGACCGTCCAAGCCACAAGTGGATGTGGCGGTTAGGTTAATGGCTCGTCCAATCAGGAGGTTACCTGTTGCCGGGTAACAGCTCCCCTCCGTGCAGCCGTGAGGGCCTGATGGGAGGTCCTGGCCAAACACATTCAGAGCTGGAAATGGGATGGACACGAAGAAATAGAGAATAATTCATGTAAATATTATTATAATATGAATAATGTTCAATATTATTTTAAGCTCTAGAACTATAGATATCAGTGAAATATCTGTCATCCAGAGTTCTGCTAGAGTGAGGCATGAGATTTCGGCTGTACCATTATACACAAAACACCTGCAGGGGCCAAAATGTATTTTTGCGTGCGTCACGTGCGTTGATTGACACATGGGTGTGGTTTCCTCATATTATGGGTGCTTTTTAAACAAAGGGGGTTATTTGGGCTCTGAAATTTTCTGTTGACCATTGTCATCATCACCATATTATCACATCGTATTGTTCACAGGTATTGTTCAATAACTGTAGAGCAACAGCTGCTTGTCAGTCTATTAGGAAATGAACTAAATAATGAACTATGTGGACGCGTCACAGATACAAGCCTACTAAGTCTGTCAGCAGCCTTTTTTTTGTGGTCGCAATAGTACTGTAAAATCTACTGTATGTTTCCTATGAGCAATTCGAAAAAACAGAAAATAATAAACTTTGTGGTGAACCTTTCAGCATAACTGAAAGTATTTGAGCCATGGCATCTTTACTGATTGCCATGGCTTCACAGAAGCATGGTGGATTATAAATAGGAAGATCATTGTTGTGGTATAACTTTTAGACATTGCCTGACATCCCATAAAATAATTGCTTTAATGGACTACAGTCTGGATGAAGAAGTCCACTCCTGTTCCTTGACTCTCTACTTCACCCATCTCAAAGCTCTATCTGCATCACTGATTTTGAATAACAGGCGTCATCAGTGCAAGAGAAAGACTGTGATAAATAATGCTAAAGCAAAAAAAAAACAAAAAAAAACACTTGCTGGATGGGTTTTATACAAGTTCATTTGAGAGGCTCAGAAAGGGTTTCAGAAGTCAACAAGGCAGGGAAGAGACTGTTCAGTCAGGATATTTAGTTCAAAAAGGGGTGTAAAGTTGGCGTAAAAGAAAATAAACAGAATATGTGTTTATATTGACTGATTGTGTTCTGAGACAGCGTGCGGTCACATGTGGTATATACGGAACACGTGACAACAGAAGGACTGTGTCTGAGGCTGGGTAATCTGCAGCACACACAGTGATAGGGGATGAGAGATGTCGAGAGATGGAGCAACTTTCATCCTGTTGATCTACGGAAAACAACAGCGCAGCGACGTGTTGAGGCATGATAGGAAAGACTCTGTCTGGTGGAGATGGAATCAGAAGCATCCTCTAAAAAAACCTATACAGTATGTGCATTAAATTGACAAAACACTGAAGGTGATGTTATGTGCCAGACTGTAATATTTTGTAGTGTTAGAAGACAGTAATTCCTGTTTTACTTGCTTCCTAATGGATGATATAATGCAGTAGTTAAAGGCAGTTAAATCAACTTTCCTCCAGTTTTACACATTAATGGGAAACTGCTGATTTTACACATGAATTATGTGATTACAAGCCTCTAGAGGGAGCTGTGTGAAATGTGATACATTGCCTCAAGTGATGAAGTTGATGTATAAGACTATAAGTTTGAACATTTTTCAAAAATGTGGGGTCTGAGTTAGAAAGAAATGGGATCTTACCAGACTATGCGGGTGATATGAAGGCTATGGAGGAATAACACCTTTACAAATGTATATGCTAATTTATAGTTTTAAGTAATGCAACAAGCTCAATTTATTCATATTAAACTATTTACTATTTAATGACTTTTTGCATGATTTTACACCAAACTACACTCCAAAACTGAAAACTTGTGTATACAGTACATAAATTAAGTGTACAATATCTCTATTTTGTACTAGAAAATAAAATACAAACAGTGTTTTTTTATGTATAATCTGTGCTAATGTGTGCTAATGATTTTCCCAGTCTTCAGAGACTAGAAAAAGACATGCACACACACACACACACACACACACACACAATGTCTATGTGTGTATTAATGTCTTGGCTCCAGTTCAAGTAAAAGGTTTAACAGAGGCAGATTTAGTGAATTCCTGTGAGGTATTAACAATGCCTGGCTGACATCGTTAGCAGTTGTGCTGATAAACCTGCCAGGAACGTACTGCACTGTGATCCTTCAATGTCATTCCACAGCATGAATATACTGTATAGAAAATGTAAAAAAGGATACGTAGGCAGGTGTACACATGTATAGGGTGCAAACGCACAACTGCACATAAATGGGTGAGGAGGCGAACTTGTAAGTAGACTGTAGATAAAGATCAAACACACCCTGACCAAACATAAAACACAAAGCAAGGCTGTATCTGAAACTCATGGCAGTAATGTACACAGAAATGTATGACCTCTTTTATCAAGGTATATATATTTATTTACTTAACATGTTTTTTAGAAGTAGAAAAACTATATTTCAACACATAATTAAGCGACCACACAAGTGGATTGTACCTACAATTCAGAATGACTTATATTATAGTAGCGTTAAATGTCGCTTTCCAAAAGTAATCACTGTTAAAAAATCATGTTTTATGTGATGACAATGCTGTGGTTAAGGTCTGGTTTGGGTTAGAATGACCACTTGGAATGTATTTAGTGCTTCCTTAAAGTTACGTAACCTTCATCATCAATGACAGCAGGGAACTTAATCATAATGTGGTTTTTTAAAAAACGTTTTCTGGAATGCTTCACTTCCCTGATCCATAATTACTACAGCTGATAGATACGGTAAAATATAAGTTTTGCCTACCTGAATTTTAAACCTATACTGTTGCTGTTCTTGTGAGGAACTGGCTGTCATATTTGTCCCTTATGAACCTGAACGTAGCACCCAGTGTACCCACCCCCCCATGCTCAAACAATCCCTTAAACACTACACAAACTGATTGAGCTGTAACTGGGTTTCACCTGAGCTCACTTTACAGGTATGGCATTACACAATGAGCTCACTCACTGGTCAGATAACCTGGGCCAGATGAGGCGCCATGAAACAGCGTACATGAAAATCTTTACTGCCGTGAACAAAAGAATGGCAGTGTTTGTACTACATCTGGGTCCCTATTGTCACAGGTATTAAGAAGTTCCTGAACTTTGGAGTTCAGGGAAAGACTGAAATGCAGCTGGAGTTCAACTTGATTTGTAATCCATTACAACATTCCTGTTTCACAAGACTTGTTACAGATTTACATGAATACTGGTACTGTGTAAGTTTAACAAAAAAATTATAAAAATAGTTTTTTACACATAAGTATTGGTATTGGTAGAAAAAAATTAAACAAAGCTAAAATATTACAACTTTTTCTGCAAGTTTTTTCTCTGAAATTCATGTGTTTTTTTGTTGAAATATTAAAACTTTATTTTGAAAATCTGCATTAAAGTTCTCTCCCTTCGTTTTGGTGTCTGCTTTTGGTTTCGCCACTGCAAGCAGATATATCACATATACACTTATGGTAAGCAGACCAATCAATGTTTCTGATATAATATGATTGTCTTCAAAGCAAATAAACTGCTGGGTTAACTATTTTATGAGAGGAAAATCTAACATACACAGAGCATGACATCAATTCACAAACGATGTCATCAAATGAATTAAACTATAATTCTGCAGGTTGCCTCTTTAGTGATTTAAGCTGGATTTGATTTGTGACTACAAATTAGTTTTCAACCCTGGTCCTGTATGACCACTAACATCCATGTGTTATATTTTCCACTGTGTCTAGGCACGTAGCGCTCAATAGTCATAATTTTCTCTCTGTGTTAATTAGTGACTGAGTCTGTGTTTTGGAATAGACCACACGTGTATGGAATGTTGTTACTATAACATGTGGCTACTCACAAAAGCTCTCTGTCTAATAGCTTTCTCCTATCTGTCACACTGCACTCAAACAGAAAAGAATGGTTGTGTTGATAATTACAAGGCAAAGTCATCATCTAGGCACACACACACTCACATGTGAAAGAGCCTCATTTTTCACAAGATGCTTCAGACATTTGAGACGTGACAGTCGTGTTTATCCCCCCGCTCCTTTGTGGGCTGTACAACACGTATCCTTTACTCGCTTTTCACCTGCCCCAACTAGCACAGAGAACATCAGAATGTGTATTTGTGTGTGACGTATTGGTTTACTGGTGCATGCAGAAACATACTTATGTCAATGACCTGTCAGGATTTTGTTTGTGAGTATTTATTCCATGTGTACCTTGAGTCTAATCAAATATTGTACTTATGGATGTGTGTTGCAATGACAGTGGGCTTGTGAGATAATTCAAGGTTCTACAGATTTTTACTACAGTAGTGACAATACTGCACCACAATATAACCATAATGCCATTCAGCAAGATACTTCAAAACTGAGATTTCTTTTATATTTGACAGGATTACAAAAGCCAGCAAGGGGATAACTGGGGAAATTGTGCCATTTAGCAAAGGCATGGCCAGATGTTCCATATGGGCAATCTGAGCAAGTGCCCAGGGGCCCATGAGCCCTGGTCAACCTCCACAGAAATACGACACAAGGCTTGACCCATTCTCTTGATGTTGATAATTATGGTCACTGTCAGGAACCTGGTATATCACAAAACACAATGCGAAGGTACAAGGTTTGTGGAACATGAAGCTTCAGTAACAAGAGGCCCCTGAGGGAACAAATCGGTCGAAAAGAGCAGGTCTCAATGGGGCATTGATAATTATCTGCCATTTGGACAGACAGCCTTCATTTCGAAGTACTTTTCTATCCTAATAATCGAGCTGCCAGGTAGAATACTGGACATCCTTGGAGATGAACCAGAAAAAGTTATTGCTCTCCTTGCACAGGACTACTGAAAGTCAAAAAGAAAGCAGGGTGAAGAGATGCCTGAGTGTGACTTGAAGTAAACCCAGTCCTTCAGATGTTGTCTGACACCAGGTGGTTTACCAGTGTGTGATTAGAGTGTCGGTGTGGCACGCGGCACTGAAACATACGCACACATGCACACGAATGTCACAGGTAAACACACCCTGAGGCATCCAATCCCCCATCCTGTATACAGCTCTATGACAGGAATGCAGGGACACAGAGGAAAATGGTATTCATTAGAGAACATATTCCAGGTGTCAACGTGGTGGACACGAAGGATGCAAACACACCTTTCAGAGTTGCATGTATAGATTACATACAAATAATGGAGGTGTATGGTTTATTTCCTATGCCTACTTCCCAGTCAGGAGATCTTCAAAAGAATAAATAATACTAAATTCTTCACAATCTTACAGAAATCTGATTCAATCCATAATAAAATATTTTCTAAACATTTCAATTGGTAATGTAACCACAGCACAGGAGGAGACAGGAATGTAAACTAAATAAGTCAAGGTTTTTCACATGTAGTAATCAGTCTTGATAAGAAGTGGGAAGCCCTGAGTATGTACTGGTGGTATGAATAATATGGTAAACAAGTTGGTGTTTGAATAATCGGTGCCTGTCAGTCCCGCAGCACTAAAGTTCCTGAACCTTTGGAACAAACTCAAACTATCCTACAGTAACACAGGTAAAGTTCCTCAAAAGGTTCTTGGTTCCCTGGAACAATTGTTGCAAAGATACATTAAGACGCCTTAATGAGCAGGCTGGCACCCTGCATGGTAGCCCCTGTCATCAGTGTATCAATGTGTGTGAATGGGTGAATGAGCAACAAATTGTAAAACGCTATATACAGTAAATGCTGCCATTTGCTATTTGCCATACATCTGGCTTGAATGAAGATTTCTTTCGTCTAGTTTTGTTGCGATAAGATTTAGATTTAGTGAGATCTGTTTTATCATTGCAAGCTCTTTCTTTCAATGAATGTTGTTTGGAACACGAGTCCTTTTATTGGTTACAGGGTTGTGCTTCAACGCCAATTTGCCAATTTGCACACTGAGGGAGGGCATCTGCATAAAACGTGTGATGCATAAATAAACAATTGAAGTTTTTGCCTTTCAGCATTCAGCTCCCATCTACATAATGAGGTGAGTGCATTGATTCACTGTCAAGCTTAATTAATGAGCACAAATAGTTAGTTACCTCTAGTCTTTTGGTAGAAAAAGGCAAAGATACGATAGAGAGAGAGAGAGAGACAGAGAGAGAGAGAGAGGGGGAGAGGGAGAGGGAGAGGGAGAGAGAGAGAGGGAGAGAAATAACCAATGAGGCACCGTAGATGTACACCATGACCAACTGACCCATTTATTCCTTCATCCATTCATTAACATGAATTGCAGGCCAAACTCACCATTATTGAAGCAGTTTTCCGGCCTCACACACTCATGAATACAGTATGTTCAGTTAATAATTACCACAGAGACCGACCCTGATACCGGTGACTAGGCAAGGCAGCAAAAGCAAGTATCAGTGAGTGTGTGTGTGTGTGTGTGTGTGTGTGTGTGTGTGTGTGTGTGTGTGTGTGTGTGTGTGTGGCTCATGCTTAAGGTGAGAATTTCTCTTTACGTTTGATAAAATCAGTGTGAAGTCTCCTGTGAAATACAAATACAGATGCATGGGTGACTAGAGGACAAATAAAACCAGATAAAGCACATTTAATACTGGCTTTGCACTCTGTGTGTATGTGTGTGTGTGTGTGTGTGTGTGTGTGTGTGTGTGTGTGTGTGTGTGTGTGTGTGTGTACATGTCTTTCTATCTTTAAGGGAACCTATTCCAGTTGAAAACCTGCATTGTGAGGACATTTCGGTTGTCAGGCCTCTTTGGCCAGTCCTCACAACTTCAAAGGGCAATTTGAGGGTTAAGACTTGGTTTTAAGGTTAAGGTTAAAGTTGAGTTGAGGTTCAGTTTAGGGTTAGGGTTAGGCATTTAGTTGTGATGGTTAAGGTTAAGGCAAGGGGCTAGAGAACGCATTCTGTCAATGAGTGTCCTCCCAAGGTTATCTAGACAAATGTGTGTGTGTGTGTGTGTGTGTATGTGTGTGTGTGTAATGACTTAAGTAACTTTCAACGACACAATCCAGGATTGTGGACAAAAGTCATGTCCCAATTGTTAAAATGTTTGTGTCAGTGGTTAAGGTTAGGGTAAGGGTCTGACCAAGGCAAGTAATGGTTATGGTTAGAATTAGGGTAAGTCTCTATACATACCCCCAAAAGGTTACTTAAGTAAACCTGTGTGTGTGTGTGTGTGTGTGTGTGTGTGTGTGTGTGTGTGTGTGTGTGTGTGTGTGTGTGTGTGTGGCCCTGGAAGGGCTCATTCTGTCTCAGATCCAGCACTGCTGTCAGTAGCCCATCATTTACTACACATTCCACAAATACCCAACATTCTAACTTTTTCCAGCCCAACCTTCAAAAGTTTCCCAAATCTTACAAGGTGACCTAATAAACCTGGGTTTGCAAGACCACAGGAGCTTTAAAATCATGTGGTGCGATGACTTGTTCTGCTACTAGAAGGTACAACACATCTCCACCTCCACAAAGGAAACCAGGCTCACAGGGATGCTTCAGTGAGGTCACATTTACCTATTCAATTTGCTGTTTTTTAAGCATCTGTACCAACAGAGACAATACTCTGAGAACATATGTTTGAATATGATAACTTTGGAAAATGTGTGTAAGGAAAAGGTCATGAACAGGTTAAGGAAATCTAGTAAAAGCATATAGGGCTCTATAGGGCTGTAATAATACAGTCATGTTATAGAGTTCTATAATTAGAGGGTTCCTCATTCTGGTTTTAACTTAAGATGTATAACTCTTTGAGCACACAACAGACAGGAGCAGACAGGAAATAATTGAATTTGGAGTTTTATGTTGTTTAATCAGTCTTAAAACCCATGCACATAAAAACCAGGTGTAAGCATGTGATATGAGTGTACAGATCAGTATCTATGGGTGGAAAACTCTCTTTGTGAAAGAGTGTATCTGCTCTACATGGTCCCTCAAGTACAGGGCTGTGAAAAGCGAGTTCAGCCCTCCCTACGCAATGGCAACTGCTCCACACTCGCTCGCTTGTCAGATTAACTTTTGACACTTTGGAGGCGGTGATCCTGAGTTTTCTGAGTTCCTGTGTTTAATGATTGTTTGTTCTCAATATGTATATAAGCACTTTGTGTTACATTGCAATGTATGAAAAGTGCTATACAAATGAAGTTTGATCGATAACTTTGAATAATGATCACAACTTTTAATTGGCTCAGTTTGGTTTGATCACTGACATGGTGACATGGTATGGAAGATATGCAGTTGCCTGAGAGAACAAAGGGAAATAAACTCATATTCTTTACCATATGGATGTGAATCAAGTGTGACATAATTGTTGTTATTCTCATGTAAGGTTCTGCTAACCCTCCATCAATTTGACTGTGCCATCGACTCAAGGAGAGTTACCGTAAACACCTTTGATATGAATTGTTTTCATTTAAAAGTGGGGTGCATCTAATACACTTGTGTACGCCAGTAAAATCCAGAGAGAGGTTGGATGTGGATTTGGTTATAGGTCTATAAAGGGTGATAACCATAAAAATAACTATAAGTATAGTAACGATGCAAGCATACACACTTATGAACTATAATGTCCTGTAAACAGCGTGTCAAGCATGTGTTTGACTCTGGGACTGACACACAGTCCGAGGACAGTAATAAATTATGTAAAGTTACTGTGTTCTTTTACAATGTTTAATTGAAACTCAGCCTAACCTGAACCCGGTCTGAGTTAATATACTGGTCCAGTACCATTAAACAAATAATTACCAGACCATTAACCAGAGACACTGTTTCACTGTGTGTTTCAAATAAAAGTAGATTTAAAATGTTTTGTAGTAACTTGTATAAACATATGTGTCTATAAATGAATAGTTACTGGTGCGGTGCATTCAAATAAACCAGTCTTTAATAGAAAAGCATTTTTCCCCAGATGACACTCCCCAAAATAGACTATGTCTTATACACCGGTGTGACTTATCTATCGGTTTTTACAGTAAAATCTAATAATAACTAATACCTAAACCGTCCACTTCCTGATGTGTTCTGTTTCCTTAAAGCTGGAGTGAGGTATTTTCTTCTCCCCCTTCTGGCAATGAGAGTAATTACAAAAACAATGCTGATGTGTGCTTAAGTCGTAAGCTCTGCTGTAGCCTATTACGATGCTGCTGTTGTGGGGGATAAATTGTTTTGAGCATCACAACCCCTGCAAAAAGACTCGTTTCACTATCAGACCTGGATCCATTCTGTTTGATAACATTCAGAAAGTCTAGACGAACCACATCATTCAATTATTTTATCCACATTCAAGTTAGCGGAGAAGTTCAGCGGATAGACTTAATGAGTGTTGTGTGAACTCATTTGGAAAGGCTTCAACATAACGGATGTTCATTTAGAAAAGTTCTACACTGCAGATTTAAGTAAAGACAATCCAGTGCAAACATCTGTGGTTACAGTTCAATCCTGTGATTAGAGTACATGAAATTATGATGGATTACACCTAATGACAATGTACAGGGCGGGTTTTGAGTCAGTGAGGATTTCCTTTGGCTTTGAGTTTACTGAGGCAAAACAACAACACCACATACGACACAGAGGACATATTGTACGATCTCAAAGCCTGTTCACACCGGTTTCAGTAACAATTAACACCATTTACTGTACATGCTACCCTTCTGCTGCTAGGTTGATGGTTTTACAGTGGTTTTAAAGATCCAATGAACTAAGGAACTTATGCTAGAGAACTTAAGTTTGTCACTTATTTCTGTGACAAAGTGCAACTGCTTTAGTTTTACTGAGGTTGCTTTCAGACCTGTAGTTCAGTTCAGTTGATGAGAAGTGTAAACACTATACTACATCATTATTAATTCATTTTCACATTATCAGCATTATGGGACAAGACTGGAACTGGATCTGTAGGAGGTGATTTGTTCTGTTAACTACTTCTCACTCGCTTATTGATCAAGAAAAGACCCCGAACTCACATGTTGGTGCACAAAATGACGTTGTTGACACTTCTGGGGTTGTTTTTTTTTTTTTTGGCATCTAATACCACAACATCCTGAGTTTTTGTTTGAACTGAACCAAGAAGGTGAACGCAGGGTGAGAGCCACCAGACCGAACAAACAGCCACAAATCAACAAACTAAACAAAAATTGATCTGAGACTTTTACTCACCCAACATGAGGAGGCTCAGAAACACAGCCATGATGGACATCGGGACGCCTGGACGCATGGACAGCAGGCTGGAACAAACACACACAAATAATATGAGAGTATATAAATAAAAACAATAAAACACAACGATTCATTCTCTTCAAATCTACACTTTTTACTTGTTGGAAGTGATGATTTTTAATGAACCTTCCCCTCTGCTGTTATCAGATTGTCAAAGCAGACAGTTAAAGCCTCAATTGTCTTCTTTGCTTACAGTAAATGTTAATATTGTTATGCCTCCCATGGGTTATGGTAGGAGCTGGTGTTAAAACGCTACACATAACACCTTTAAATGAAACAGCACAGTAGAGTAGAAGGGTCTTGAGTGAAAAGATCTCTTGTATACTCAGTCTCTGCAAACATATAGACCTGCTCACTGAATAGGACAGGACTTTGTGAATGTGTGTGTATACGTGTGTGTGTGTGTGTGAGCGCATACATTTAGAGGCGAGAATGCTCATCGTTTATGTCACACATTAAACCAATCTGACCTCCGAGACAAATTAAAGTGGTTACAGCAAGGCCGAGGAGGGAGAGTAAATGAAAAGAAAGGCTTTGCTTTAGAAAGTAGAATAAAAAAAAGTCCTCGAGGTCAGAGGGAGGAGAGAGCTGCTTTGTCGTCTGACGAATGACAAAGCCAACGTCTTCAAATTTAAATAATTCCTAAGGGGGAAAAAAAGCCAAAACTTAACCTTACTCGCTAATCCAGGTTTGTGATGTGAGGCGGTTCTTTGTTGGAAACATTTTTCACACTCAGCTTGGTAATAAGGGGTCCACGTGGCCCCGCGCTCACACTGTCAAAGGCAGGAGCACAGAAGAGGAGGGACCCCGCAACGTCTCAACATTCAGCTCAATGGGTTTACACGTGTTAGACGCGAATACCATATGAACAGACGTGAACCCTGACCAACGACGCTGAAGCCTGGCTGTACCTTTTGTATTTTATACTTTTTTAAAGTTTCGTAATTATTGTTAGTGCTGTCATTAGCGCTAGGCAAGTTGAACTGCAGCTGACGGATTTTTTAAAAGTGAGGTTTTTTTATTTCTAGAGAGAGAAGGAAAAGTTGAGGAGAGAGTGAAAGTAAGTGAGTGGAAAATATGCCATGCGCTGTATTATGCCACAGCAGCACTTTGAGCCAAACAGCTGATCTGCGCTGTAATACAGTGCGCGATTCGTAGAATTACGGAAGTTCTACAGCTGAGAAAATGTAGTGCCGAAGGAAAAGGCTGTTTGACGGCAAAGTAAAGCAGTGACAATATTCTAAATATAACTTATACGTACATTTACATTTTTTTAGGCGGCTAAAATATGTTTTCCTGTTGGCAGTGCAGTGCTTAGCTTCTGTGCCACTACTCCTGCCTACTTTTCCAAACTGGGAGCATACCAACCCAAATCTACTGCAGGTAATAAGTATAAGTACCTCTTACACCCCAACTTTAAAAAAAAAAATCCAAACTATCCCTTTAAGGGCTAGCTCAGTGTGTAGGTTGTGCGCATAGTGTGTGTGTGTTTGAGAGAGAGAGAGCAAGTGTGTGAAGAAGTTAGCAGTATAATTGTGAATGTGTACAGTGTCAGTGAAAAAAAGTTACACTTCCTGAACACCCAAGCCCTTGTGTCTTGCTTGCCACCTGCTGATTAAAGTGAAGAAAGTTAGCTGCAAAGTTAGCGACAACTTTGTGCTAGCAGAATATAAAGTCTACCCTGTACTCACTTAAGGTGGACTGACCATCTATTCTCATTTTAATGATGCTCCTAAACAGATAATGGAAAAATGTCTGGCTGCTGAGCCCCCCCTCACCCCTCACTATTGGGAACACTAACCCAACCCTAGCAGAGAAGAACTGCTAATCCATTTAAGACAAATATATTACAAGATAATGAGCTTCCTATGTTACGTTTACTGAGCCCTAAAAGCCGCTCATGCACACTACAATTATAATCATTAACAGATTAACAGATACAGTTATTCCAATGGTAAAGATTAGTGTTTTAATGTGCCCCAAGCTATTTCCTAAAATACTGAGAATCCACCTGCTGCACTGTTAAAATACTACACTGCTGTTACATTTTAACAGCCAATGAGCACTAGCCTAACCTCAAGACTAATCCACCCCCAAAAAAATAAGAATATTATACAAACATATACATATATTTTAACTTTTTTCCAGCTTCATACTCACACAGCCGCAGCTCACCTCACTCTCCTCTGCACTGCCCGCTCAGAACTGCTCACTCTGTGTCTCTGTAGTCTTTTGACAGTGTGTGTGTGTGTGTGTAAATGCGTGTGTAGATTTCCCGTATCCTGAGTGCGCACATGTGCAGGCCAGCGGGACCCACGATGTGTATATTTACGCGTGCATGCACATGTGTGCCGTGTATGTGCGGCCAGAATGCGTAAAACAAACTTGAAAGCGCAATCGACGGCGGCGGTGTAAAAACAGAGGGAACTGCCGCCGGCCAATTGGAACACAGAGAGAGTGTGTGTGTGTGTGTGGGACACCCCCTTACCCCCCCTTTGCCTCCCTTACACTTAATTTCTCTCCTCCCCTCCCTTTCGCCCTCCCTCACTCCCTCCAGCTCGTCACTGGGGCACTGGGGTGAACGGGCAGCTATTCTTATTCTAATTCCTCTGTCACTCTGTGGGCCACTGGCTGAAAGAAGGGGAATGGTCTCCAGGCTTTTGGAATGCACCGACCCCTTTTTTTTCTTCTGGACACTGAGGGGAGAGTGAAGAGCAACGAGAGGCCAGTGAAAGAGAGAGGAAAGAGAAAGCAGAGAGAGAGAGAGAGAGAGATGTTAGTGGGGTGAAATCTTATAGTAAAAGAAGGAGAGCGATGGAGACACACGTTAGCTTTTCGGGGTAAACCAGGCCACACGGTGCTGCCGCTACCGCCCCTCTCCACCTCCATGGAACTTCTACCAACAGATGAAAACTTCACCTCGACTCTGACCGACTTCTACTCTGCTCTCTGTGCTAAAACTGTTCGAGTTTAGGAGAAAATTGAAAGATTGAAACGGCTGAAAAAGTTGAAGCTTAACTTTGTTTAACTTCTTTTGATTGAGTCACTCTTATTTTATTATCCATAGTCACCACATCTTGGGTGTAAATGCTGCTTCTAGACACTGTTGTAAATGGAGAACAAAGGTGATGAACAAAACTGGTTCCAGACACACGTGCGGGCCAAATCTGGCAGAGTTTCACTTTGCTCGTGTGTATGACTCAATCAGTCTGATTGCACAGGTTGAGCTGAGCCGTGGTATTAAAAAAAAAGAAGAAAAAAAAAAGATTGAAGTGACTCCCTTTTTATGATTACAGCTGAAGATTAGAAAAGAGAAAGCGAGTGGGGAAAGGGTGGGTGGGGATATTTGTGCCAGTGCATGTAAGATGTGCATGCATGTGTGTGATTCAGGGCTTGACAACAACAACCATAAAAAAAAAAGAAAAAGAAGAAGAAGAAAAGAAAATGCAGGAGAGAACAAAGCAGTGTTCACAATCACAGCTCTGTGTTTGATGTGACCTTTGACCCCCCCCCCCCCCCCCTTCCTCTACTGAAGGGGGTAGATGGAGAGATGGGGACCAGGGCAGGGGTGGAGGGGGGCGCTTGACATGTCACACAGCGACCACCACAGTAGAAGTAGGAAAGTGGAGCTAGGCTGACTGTGTATTACGTTTTTAAAAAAGCAACATTTTAACAAGCAAAACAAACAGGAGGAGAAGTGTCAGACTGTACTTGCTGATCCTAGACCTTGAGTAGTGACTTTGACGCCAGCATACGCAGTCACATCAACAAAAGATAAAGCGAAAAAACCTGAAGAAAGTTCGCTGTCTCCTCTACAAAGCCAAGGAATCTCACGACTGCAGTCCAAACAATCTCAGGCTCCCATATCCTTTAACACGAAAACATGATAAGCCTGACTCTGCCTGTGTGTGTGTGTGTGTGTGTGTGTGTGATTGCTTGCACGACTTTGTGTACACATCAAATTGAAGGGCTTTTCAGTCTGAGCTGCCGAACACGCTGCCAGTACGCTTACAGCTGGGGAGACTGTTGTTGAAGGTATTGTAAAACAGGGCAGGGCTGGAATTGGGATCGGATCAGTCTGATGAGCTCATGGAGGAAGTTGGCCTCCGCTCACAGAAACAGGTGACTCAGTAAGAAAAGAGCTGCCGGTACCTGTACTGATCTGAGAAATAAACACCAGGCTTAATACACAAAAAAAGATCAAGCAACATGTAAAAAGGGGGTATATATGTATCAAATTGCCAAACAAAGCGGCAGTACAGTACAATAAAGACTACAATTATCTACAATAAAGACAATAGAGACTAGACTGATTCCATTTAACTCTAGTTGGCACACAGCTACAAGTGCCATAAAAATACCTGCAGCGTGCAGCAAAAAGCAGGTGACATGCATTCCAGCGTGGTTAAAAACTGACCTTTGATCAAAGCGCCCAACTGCAGGGAGACACAGGTCCTTCTCCTGCAGATATGACTTTAATGAAAGTAGCACAGGACCTTGAGGAGATAGCACAGTGCTGCTCAGTATAACTCTAAAAAGTGCCTGCTGAAAAGAAAAACGTCCACCTCTGAATGCTGTTGTGCTTCTCAATGAATCTGAGTATAATGTGCCGGATGTGTGAAATGAAACGCAGTGATCACTAACTCAGTGAATCTTTAGCTGCATCTGCCTTCTCTCCTCAGTAGTTAGTGATTTATATGAGCGAGGATGTTTTTCAGCAACTCGCAGGGATGAGATGAGAGATTTCTTTCTTTCCAGTGAGGTCAAAGGTCACTTCCTTTATTCAAAAAGCAACGTGTTTTATAGCTATGTTAGACGCTGGTGTGTTTAAGTTTCTGCGTGTGTGTATTTCTGCCTCTTTTTCAATTACTTTCTCCCTTTACCTACACAGGATGTCCTGACTCTTTAATCCTAAAAAACTGCCAATACAAGAAATGTTAAATATGGAACCAAATAAATTCAGTTAGACCTCAAAAAATAGTTGATGAAGCAAGTATCAGTACATGAATAAGAAATTGTTTGGATAATATGATTTTTAAGCAAAAATGCCAAATATTTATAGCCTCCAAATCTGACATTTTTACTGCTTTCCATCAACTTACATTCATTTGAATTCAATATCTTGGACTGCTGGCCAGCCAATAATTTGAAGATGCACTCAAACTTCAAACTCTCAGAAAACATGATTTTTTCATGTGTTCATGCGTATCTGTCCGCACTTAACCCTGCCTACAACTGGACACACCAGCCCAATACATTTTGTGGACATTTATGACTGTATGCTCAAAGTTCTCTTGCGGTTATGGTGATTCACTATTAATGAAAAACCTATTTGTTTACTCAACACACAATTGCTCATGAGCCTATAATAAAGCTTGTCTTTACGTCACAGCAAAGGCATTTCCGGCAATTAGCTATGCTAAAAACAAGGCTCGTCTAGTCTGATGCAGGCCACATTTTGACCTTTGTCATGGATCGAAAACTTCCATAGAAATTTGGTCCATTTGGTCTCATTTTTAACCGGAGCATCTGTAGGTTGAATCCATACCTGATACATTATGATCCACTCCAAGTTCAGCATAATACGAGTAGGTCTGTCACAATAATTATGTTATCCACTACAATAATATAATTATCAACATCATCATGTCTATATATGGACTTACGGTATGATACATGGACATGACCTATTTTTACCTCAATATTGCCACACTTCACATTAGCAGCTAAGAGGCTATTCATGTCACATTGGCTAAACAAGTAGTGTCCTCCATTCCTCACTGTGTACATTCTGAGTGGAGACTGCAGAAGTGAGCAGCACTGCTTGTATGGAATTACAGATAAATAACCTTTAATTAAAAGGTAAGGATGCTTTTGATGCATTACCTTATTTGAACCAGTCATTTTTATTTCACAGCTTTGAGGACACCCAGGATTACAGTAGGCAAGCAGCTCTTTGTATCTGCACGTTTGAGTCATGTATTACTGTAACACACCCTGGAGTCACAATGAGTGTGTCTCCCCAAATCAGACACATCCTCTATAAAATTATATGCTATTAAACACCTTCTAGGAAAGCAATGTCCTACTTTACTTTTCATCATGAACACATAGAAAGCTTGAAATTCAGCTCACGACTTGTCTCCAGACTTTTCAGCGAGGGTGTAATGAGGCCTACATGTACGATAGTTTTCACGCTTTGATACCGACTAATATCATAAGAGCTCAAATTAAATCATTAACTGTCCATATATGCTTAATGTGACAGAGTTTAACCATAGTGTCAAACAAGAAAAACAGCTTTCCTGCAAACATTTTATTCTCATCTCCTTCATAAATCGCTGAATCATCATCTGTGGAGCCAAAACGGAATCTCATAACACTGTCTGGATATTTACTAAAACTTCTGCTGGTGTATCTTAGTACAGTTAAAAAAAAAAGAAAAGATTAGCATCAAAGATAATTCTCTATTTCAGGACGGTAGAGAGTTTCTTCAAGATCTCTTGGTGTGAGATGTACTGCAGATTTTTACTGCTCTCCACTCAGACTTTAATCTTTGTTCCACACACACACACACACACACACACACACATCTGACAGTGTGTACATGCATTCCTGCTCATACACAAGCAAAGATGTTTGATTTATAACAGTGTCATGTCTTTCTGTTCAATTCAACAACTACAATCTGAGTAGATCCATTCCGAAGAGGGGGGTCCAGTGATTTATAACAGAAATTAATCTTTAACTAAACATAGAGGGACACACCTGCAAGGCCAACAAAAAGCTCATAAGAAGGGGCATGACCAGACAGTAGCCGGCGAGAAGCCTTTGAGGTGATTATACCGACACAATCGCAGCGTTCATGTTTGGACTAGACAGCGGCAGAGACAGTAGGTGAGAGTTGGAGGTGAAAAGGGGGCCGCTCTGATGTTTGTGGCTCGGTGTTCAACTCTGCGGGGGTCAACAGAGTGCAAATTTGTCGGGTGGAGCTTCAGAGGCGTCATTTCAGAAAATACAAATGTTGCCTAGGTACTCAACACTGTTTTTTTTATCCCTGTAAGGACAATTACTCAATCACTTAATCACTCAGATTAACAAATACACAACTCCACGTGGATAGGAATGGACAGCACAGGGTTAAGACTTAGTTGCTATGGGAACAAATCAGATCCTAATGAATTCAAAACGCTTTGTGCAAACAGCAGCTGTAGTTGCTGAACGTCCTTCAAAAGTGACCCAGAAATGAAAAGTGAACTGAATCTCTCTGTAGATTGTAGATCAGTTTTCTCAACACTGTCATTCTTAGCTTAAGTGGGGCACATGACTGAATTTTAAGCTTGATGATTGGCTGTTTCTTACTGAAATGCACCTTTGTAGTCGTATATCACTTCTAGTCAAACTTTTTATATCAAGTCTTGTACCTTCAACTTTCTAGTTGTTCAGATTGTTTTTTATGAAGATTTAAGACCAGAATAGTTTCATGCTGATTCAAGCTGTAGAAACGCTCAAACTGTCACTTAACATTGTCTATGGGAAAAATGAATGGGATCTTTACTCCTGGAGCCAGAGGTGCCTGGAATAGCATTATATATCCACTCTGAACTATTTCATTCTCAACACCATCAGTCTGGCTCATAAACTCTAACCTCATTAATGATCACAGATCCTGATAAATGATCATTAAACAGCCATAAACACACATTAACATAGCATAGCATAACATAGTATGAGCTGCCTTCTTCCTCACTGACTTCTGTGCAAAACTATCCACCACCTTATTCAAATCCAGACTGCTAGCTGCTAACAGCTAATCCTGCAAATGGAGGTTTACTAAATCTAAATCACGATTAATTGAACTTTTAACCTTGATTGCGATTAATGAACGATTATTTCCACCCTTGATGAACACAATATTTTGTGATATATTCGCACATGAGTATCTTTAGGGATTGAAAATAATGATGCTTTAAGGTGTGATGCTGTGGTTAATGTCTAGTTTACTTGATTAGAACTATGAAAAGATCATGGTTTGGGTTCAAATGATCACTGGAGACAAGTTTTCTCTATGCAACCTTTACTGTCATGGCAACAGTGAACACCACAATTAATTGACATGAGCAAGATTAGATCAATTAGAGTTTCTAGATGTCAGTTTCGATTATTTTTCGATTAATTGCCCAGCCCTACCTCATATACTGTTGCAATCTCCTAATCAGCTCCCAGTGATTCTGGTCTAATAATGCTCCATTTCCCTTATTGTTGGCTTGTACTTTGTATCACACACTAGATACTATCAAATCACCTCAATAACATTTAATTCAATGCAAATAAAGAGAGCCAAGTAATTACATGTTTCTTCACCACATTCATCAGTTAACATCCAACAAGCTGATCTGAGACGTGCTTTATCTCAACCATCTGAATATGAAGCCTTTACGCTAGGTGAGCTACATGCGGGTGGTGTTGCCAGCCTTGACAAGTTAAATATTCATGCCATATCACGGCATGATGCTCTGTAACATATCTGCTTGCTGCTGTTAAACAGACATGGGGGGTGACTGAGGTCAAGGCCATTAACCTTTTTTACTGTGAACAATTTGCACTTGGAACAAGTTATTAAAAAAGCAGGCAGGTGGGGGGGAGTTTCCTGGCCATATAAAAGTTAGACGGAATATTCTTGAGTAACTCGTATATCAGGAAATTGCATTTCCTGTCATTGATGAGGCAGTATGTGATGTGAGGTGCTTGCCATCAGCCATTTCCAGTACAAATTTCCTCTCTTTCTTCGTGTGTGTGTGTGTGTGTGTGTGCTTGTATGTGTGGCATTGATTGCAGTTCATAAGACTAGCCAACAGACATTAAAAAAAGAAGAAAAAAAAAGATGATGGTATTGTGAGGAGAGACAAGTGATTCACTGTTGCTCTGCAAGCCAGAGATGTTCTGACATGTGTCTGTTTACTCATCTACTTATAATATAACAGCTGACACTGATCACAGAGAGATTCATATAGTTTATATAAATTGTGGCATATTGCAAATTAAATATTTCCCAGAAGTCATAAACAGAAAAGCTTCACTAAACACTTTATGCAGCTAATAACAAACAGCATGCATCAAATAAATGATCATGTTGCAGCCTGTGGGTTTAGAAAACTTTTTTCTTCTTCGGAAAATGTGATATATGGGTTTTACTCAAATAAAATGCTGAAAATGTCAAATGGTGTAACCACAAAAGAATGATAAATATTAAACATTTTATCCACCTACAGTGTATTTAAGTTTACTTATACTGATTACTAAAAAAAATCAAATGTTTCCTGATTGAAATTCTTCCCCAGATTAAATGTAATATTTAGAACAATTGTATTCCTTTACCTTTGTTTAAAATAAAAAGTTATAATGTAAGATCATGCCAAACTAGTTGATATGGTGTTTTATTGAGAATGTAGTGTTTTTAAGCAAGTTGAATTATTTGGTACAAGTTTTTATGGTTACACCACTTAGACAATTTTTCCATAATCCTCTAATACATTCTTCATAATTTGATGCTGGGTCGTTAATAAAAGAATGTGTGCAAGTTATTTATACGTTTATTTTCACATGTTAACCCTTTAAATTTGACTAAACCACATGGACACAAAATAGTCACAGACCCATAAAGAGATCAATTTATACATTTTCATTTTTTATACACTTAATAATTAATATATGAAATCTTCTAAGAAAGACAAAAATCATTCATTGTAGTCACTCTTCGTCTGTGTCAATGTAGCTAAACGACTGGGAGGAAAGTTCACTTCCACACAGGAAGAAAGAAGCAAAAGAAGACTTGAAAAAAAGGGGAAGAGGCGTAGCAGTAATCAGCCCCTCTTGTCAGCGGGCAGCAAACAAGGACTTGATTTGTATCAAGGGGATGTGATTATGAGCGTCTCAGCCTGCAGAGGCCCAGACAGAGGCTCACATATCAAAGACACACTGATATTGAACAAGGTGGAGGACAGCAGCGAGAGGCCTCTGGATCTACAGATAATCTACACACACACACACACACACACACACACACACTGAAGAACATGCTGTACCACACTTCTGAATCCTATCTTCCTTTTGTGCCAAGTCAGTTCCTCTACATGCCACTAAATTCTACACACTGCTCCTTTAAATCATTCTTTTCACTTCTTCTAAACAATATAGCATCTGAAACCTGCCACATATATATAATATACTCTATGTCATCAAAACCAATCCAGGGTCAACTGCATCAGCAGCCCTCAACCTCACACAGTCACTTCTATCATTTGGGGTCTTGAGTGACTCGTGGATCCTCTTAACCCCTCAGGTTAGAGTTGATCTCAGCAGTAGGACGAGGGGTCAGTACCCTGAGCTGATTAAAGCTAGACTAAGCCTGCAAGGGGCCATGGGAACCTGTGCCTCCAAACACACACACACACACATCTTAACATAGAAGAGTTGGGTGAAAAAAAGACATGACAGTTTGACATTCTTGATTTAAAGAAGCATTTGTAGGACGAAGTTAATGTAGGAGAAGGTGGTTTTCAATGTCAGTATGGCAATGTTCCTGGATAGTAAGAGCTCAGGGGTAACAAGTGTGGAAACAACCCTCTGATGCTCTCTTGTTCTGCACCTGCAGCTGACATTTGAATATCATCCATTTCAGTTCAGATGGAGAATGTGAGCTCTCCTCTCCAGTAAACTACACTGCCGGTTAATCTGATAGGAATGTGTGCAACAGTGTCAGAAAACCTGCCTCCCAACCACAAATGACCCACCGGTGTCAGTGAGCGAGCAGACACCCACGCACGCAAACACGCACACGCACGCACACTACAAGTCATCAAGTATCTCAACCACGAAAGTTTTCAAATCCTCACCTCAATCTCTGCATTGAGTATGAGACTACTTTTGCTTGCTGTATGTCCTCATTCAATTTTAATGAGCTGCACTTGTTGCCTTGGTTGCTTAAAGCTCATGGATATTTAAAAAAAAACAAGTTAAAAAAATTAACACAAACGTTTTAAACTAGAACTTTTTTACATTACGATATAATTTCTGGGTTATTAGCTGACCGGCTAAACCTGCAGGACATTCTTAATAGCTTAATAATTTAAAGTAGCTAAACTGCTACTGTTTACTTTTATTGTTTAGTATTGTTTATATTGTTTTTTTTTTCAGGTTATATATTAGCACCTCGTTATTAAATTTGAGGCAACAATGTCGAGTTTGTTTAAACAACACTTTAAAATGTAAAGCTAAGTGCTCCCCTACATTAACGTGACAGCAAGTTAACCCCAATTAGCCGAGCATAACAACGCCACAAAGTACACGCTCAAGTTGTAAAATAAACTATAGCAATAGCAGTACTGTATAACTAATAAGTTACGGGAGATATGGTGCTGTGTAAAGGTTCGTGTTTAAACTCAGTGTTCAGCAGAGCCAGCAGCAGACACTCACTGCCCCTGTAGGACTATCATGGTAACAAACCGCGCTGCTTATTTAAGCATTATTGCGTTTAGTTGAAGTGCGGTCCCAAGAGAAATGTTAGCAAAGACGGAAGATGTAGCGCTCACCTGCTCGGTAGTTTTCAGCTGCTCCTCTCCCTCTCTCTCCCACTCTCTCTCTCTTTCACACACACACACTCACTCTCTCTCTCTCTCTCTCTCTCTCTCTCTCTCACACACACACCCAACGTCCCGCTGAGGCTGCACCGCCCGTGTGAATTGGTTCTCCGGTCTAGCAGAGGTACAGTAACAGCGGGAGAGGAGGTGGAGCCGCAAGGTGTCACCGAGAGTAGCTCATTTTTTCCCCCCGGTAAAACAGACGCAGGTACATACATACAAATATCCACAGAGCAGGACCCCACCCTTTCCAGGCCAAGCCCACTGCTATAGGTAAGGGTAAAGATTAGGATCACAAATTCCCCACAGTGGAGGAGAAGGGTGTTCATTTTGCTCTGGACTGTTCTCTGTTAAAACGTGTGTATGAACACTTCATCCCCCCCTGAATATAAAGGACAGGTTCACAATTTTTCCAAGTCTGTCATAAACAACAGTGTGAACTTTGAAACATGTTTTTCTTGCTGTGATCATTCCTCCTGTTCATACTGACCATTAGAAGATCTCTTCATAATAAACTTACAATGTAAGTTATGGAGGAGAAAATCCACAGTCCTCCTCCTGTGGAAAAATGTATTTAAAAGTTGATCTGAAGCTAATATGAAGCTTCAGCCATCCAAATGAGTCAAGTCTTCTATGATTCAACGTTACAGTGTTTTTAATTCCAATGTCCCTTTTGTTACTATACTTCCACCACAGCTCAACAGGGAAACACAAAGAGGGATTTTGATGCTAAAAAGACTGTAAATGTGTCAGATATCACTTGATATGACTAACTCACACTGCTGAAGCTGAATAGAAGCTTCACATCTTATTTTAAATGACTGTGTGGACACACTGTGGATTATGTCCTCCATCACTTATATTGAAAGCCCATTTGAAGGAGATGTTTTAATAGTCAGCATGAACAGGAGGAATGAGTGAGGAAAACCTTTTTGTTCATATGGACACTTGAATTCTGTTTAATGACTTGAAACACTGTGACAACTGGAGGCCACATTGATCTTACATACACAGGCATTTTTTCCATCATCTTTCACCAGGCAGAAAGATTGTACAGTTTCCACACATGTTGCACAATCTTTCAATTATCTTGACTCTTGCTATTGATATCAGTGTGATTCAAGCAGTATAGACACAGCTTCCCATTCACTTGAATGAGAGTGTGTCCAGATATTTGACTGGTGCTGGAAGTCCTTTCTTTCAATCATGCAGATGCATCGTTAAAGATACAAACGACAAATGAGAAAAAAGCTTTCAATGATATGTAATTGAAAGCTTGGGAAAAGCTAGTTAGTGGAAGTTGAGTCAAGTTTTTTTTTTTTTAATTAAAACCCAATTTTGAAAGTGCAACAGATTGTAACTCATTTAATTACATATTTAAAAAAATGTTTTACTGATATAGTTTTCTATTATTCAACAGAATGACTTGGTCAAAACTCAACATAACAGAACTTCTATCATAAACATACAGCTGTGGTGTTAATTGATATTTCTAAAGGTTTTTTAGTTTCATTAAAAGTCTTGTGTTTAAGTCTTTTATTCTACCTGCATATATATATATATATATTGAATTTAAGATGCAAATTTGTCTTTATGTGAAATTTCATCTTTTGGGCCCCTAATTGTTTGGGGGCCCTTTGATTTACTGTAAATCAAGCACCACATCACATCAACAGGTTTACCCAGCATGAGTAGTATTCATCCTATCCACAATGATCCCGTCTGCGGTTTCCAATGTGCACGTTACTTCTTCTAATCAGTGTGATTCCTTCCTATATGAACATGGCAGTACAGAGTTTGAGCCTCGTCTTGCTTCACGAGTGGGAACGTATTAGGATAGCTCATCACAGGCAGGATTTGTACCATGGGAGTTATCAAGAGATGATGACAATCTCCATCACCAAGCTCATTATGTGGTGCCAGCCAAGTCAACTGATGCGTATCACATATCCCCAACCAGCAGGCGCCTTATACAAGGACAGCCTCCTTTGTAGTGCGATGACATGTGTGGTGTGGGCATGTGAAGGATAATATGTTTCATAGTGACCATGTTCTGTAGAGACAGATATGGGGTTAAAAAAAGAGAGACACCAAGAATAGTAATGTGTTCAGTTTAAGAGGGAGAAGATGAGAGACAACAGGACAGAGTAGTCAGTGTAAACTCTACCATCATGACCTAGCAAAGGTTGTGTAAGTGAAACCCAGGAATGACTGGAATCTATAATTATCAACTATTTTTTTGTGCAGCTGTATTCTCCTGTTATACAAACATGGAAGTAAACAACAAAGTCCAAGAAAAAAACAAAACAAACCCAAACATGATACAGCAGGTTGTTATCGAATGTCGGCCTGTTATTTAATTCTATCCTGTATATGCCAGCACCAAGGACACGCAGTGAACAACAAAAACAGGATGAGATGAGCAGCAGCGCAGCAAAAGAGTGGCAACAAGAGAAGAAAAAGAATGTAAACTGATGAGAGGAAACGGAAGGAATTAAGAAACTATGAGAGAGGGTGGGCGCAGGTGGTCGAGTGGTTAGAGCGCATGTCATATACCCAGCCGACCCTGGTTCGAATCTCGGCCGGAGGTCCTTTGCTGCATGTCACAACCCACTCTGTCTACTGTTGAATAAAGGCGTCTATGCTGAAAAAAACTTTAAAAAAAGAAAGTATGAGAGAG
Organism: Scomber japonicus; assembly: GCF_027409825.1. Classification (NCBI taxonomy): domain Eukaryota; kingdom Metazoa; phylum Chordata; class Actinopteri; order Scombriformes; family Scombridae; genus Scomber; species Scomber japonicus. The sequence goes on along the minus strand of NC_070581.1, from coordinate 6,455,766 downwards.
CAACTAACAAAAAGAGATACATTACAAAAACAAGGAAAGAGAGAGAAGTGAGAATGTTGCACGGTTGGAAGGAGAGGCTGTAATTTGCTTAAAGCTATACTCTTTGGACAGGGAAACATCTGGAGACGGTGTTTCATCTGATTGCTACACACACATACACTCAGAAAGCGAAAATGAACAGTTGAAAACCATCACTCACCCCCTTCTTTTCGTTCTACGCATGCTTTCGTGTCATTAGCAGTGTGTGTGGTTATTATTTAACCCTGTATAGTAAGGGTTCATATTGTGACTCATAATCAGTCTATACACCAGTTAACATTCATGAGTCATTAAGCCTCCCTGGTGAGGTGTTCAGGGCACGTCCCACCGGTAGGAGACCCCGGGGAAGACCCAGGACACGCTGGAGAGACTATGTCTCTCGGCTGGCCTGGGAACGCCTCGGGGTCCCCCTGGAAGAGCTGGACGAAGTGGCTGGGGAGAGGGAAGTCTGGGCTTCCCTGCTTAGGCTGCTGCCCCCGCGACCCGACCCCGGATAAGCGGCAAGAAGATGGATGGATGGATGGAGTCATTAATACATGTTACTACTGCAAGGTCAAACTGAATCTATTACACATCACAATATTGTGTTCTATACCTCAAGTATTCAAAATGACCCGTTGTCAGTGAGGCTGGCAAAAGAAAGCTCTTTGTATTTACACATAATGATCAAGGTCTGCCCTCTAGTGAGAAAACAGATCCACGCCTACATGGCTCTTTGTGGACACTGCAGCAGCTTTTTAAAAAAGATGAATAAATGAAAATATGCACATTGGACTTTAAATTTCTCTTATATTTTCTCTTAACAGAAATTCAAGAGAACATTTAAGAAATTTAAAGTCCAATGTGCATATTTTCATTAACTCCACATGCACCAAATGTTCTTAACCACCCAAATCTGCTCTTACCCAGCTGTGCTGAATGATGAATCCCACTTGATATGTATATGATTGAAATGTGTTCTCTTATCTTGGTATGAGTGTCCTTGACTCATAAAATCTTCTCTTACCTATAAGAGAAGAGCAAAAGAAAGAAAACACTGGTGAATCCCCCCCAAAAATCAGTGAGTACTAACAAAAAAAGGTAGGATAAGGTAAGGTATCTTTATTAATCCCCCCAGGGAGAAATTCAAAATTGACACAACAGTAGCCTCGTAATGTTGAAAGGGATAACAAAACAAAAAATACTATATAGAATAAACAATTTCTATGTAAAATAATCTGCAATTATATAAATATTCAACATTCCTGATACTATATACAAGTGCGTAATGTTCCTGATTTACAAACTAAGGTTCAATGCAAAAACAGTAAAGCTGGTGTGATTGGGTGTTAAAACATTTGAATGATCCTCCAGCAGACAGAGTTTAATCAAAAAGAGAAAATAGTGTGACAAAAATGTAAATACTTGTATAGCTGAAGCTTTTACCTGCGTTCACTAACAGAACCACCAAACGGTCAGTCTGTTGTAATTTTACATTCATTTTCATGATCTGCAGTTTATGACATATTTGAGCATTGGCAACAAAGAAGATAATTATGAATCTTGATTTTAATAAACTGTAAACGTACAGATGAAGCCATTTCAAAGTTCCCGTGTTTCCTTGATGGCTCCTTGACTGGTCCTTGACTGGTCCTTGGCTGGCCGATAATGGAAGCAGGGGCATAATGCGCTCCCCCAGCGATGACGTGGTCAATGAGGCCCCGACTGGAAACGCCCCTAAGCTGCCTGAGTGAAAACCAGCTGCAATGCCTCATTTGTCCACGGGGAGGAGCAGTGTGTTTAGACCGGTTTAGACCCACTGCTCATAGAAAAGACTAGGCTGTCCAGCGATTAAAAAAATTAACTGGATTTATCACATTACAACCCTGTGATTAAACCTCATTAAAATACGAGGCTAAATATTATATACACTTATATTACTTGTTTTACTTCTATTCTTCTGTATAAAGTTGCCTAATGAAGGATACAATAGTTAATCCATTAGAAAGTAAGGATGCAATTGAAGCTGCCGTACATCTGACAGGACACCGTCCGTCACAAGAAACACTCGCGGACACTTAACAATTGCTCTGACTGATCACTGTCACTGTCACTGTCAAACCAAGAAATAGCCCATGAGACAAACCCAGTCTACTGATTTAAAACAGGAATTTCATGTTGAAATGTTGCTTCACAGTCGGTGTTTCGATTTAACTGGTTACCGTGTTAATAGGTGACTTTCTCATAACTCTCATAAAAAAGCCATTGGTTGTAGTTTAATCCTTTAAAAATACACAATAATATGTGTAATATCTAATCATTTATGTAAGTTTGGTTGTGTTCAGATGACTCATTGACTTCTCGTAACGTAATGTAATGTGAGAAAGTCACCAGTTAACACAGTCTCCAGTTAAACCGAAACACCGGGCATAACTTAATACACATAAGCAGTGAACCTCGTTGTTGCCGTTTTTTTGGAAAACAGGATCAGATCGCCTTTCCTCTCTGCTGTGGAGCTGTGGATGGGAAGCATGTCACCATTCAAGCCCCTGCCAACTCAGGGTCCCAATTTTTTAATTATAAGGGGACATTCTCCATAGTCCTCTTGGCAGTTGTCGATGCCCATTATTGTTTCAGGGTCATTGATGTCAGGGGCTACGGAAGGACTAGCGATGGTGGTATCCTGGCCAACTCAGCCTTTGGTAGAGCACTCTGCTCAGGCACCCCTCCATCTGCCTGCTGACCGGCCATTACCAGGAGCTGACCACAGAGGACCCCAGCCACACGTCTTGGTTGCTGATGAGGCCTTTCCACTCCGGAGAAACCACATGAGGCCATTCCCTGGGCGCACCCTTCCCAGAGACCGCTGGACCTTCAATTACCGGCTGTCCCGGGCATGGCTGGTGGTGGAGAATGCCTTTGGAATCCAGGCAGCCCAGTGGAGGATGTAACGGCGTTCCCTGTAGGTCCGTGCACATGTTACAGAGTGTGTGAAGGCGACATGTGTGCTACACAACTTCCTGCGGAAGACCACGCCCGTGACGAGGGGCAGCCTCCCAGGTTGTGAGGTGGAGCCGCTGCCAGGTCTGGGAAGACTTGCAGCGAACAACTCTGCAAGAGAGGCCGTCAGGGTTTGTGAGACCTTCATTGAGTACTTCTCCGCAGAGGGAACAGTCCAATGGCAAGCCAGCGTTTAATGCACAAGCATTCCCCCAACGGCTCTTTTAAGAGCCACCCACACATTGCTATTGAGCAAACATCCTCAGTAATACTATATTGAGACCGAAATAAAAATAATGTAATGTAATGTATATAAGCACCAAAAATAATATGCATGTGTTTATAAATTCATATCATATTGTGAGATAATAAAGCTTTAATTTGGCATGTCTGCAACAATACAATAAACATAAAATGTGCATGACATGACAAATATGCTAACTATCATCAATGGTGCCATCTGATATTATTCTGGTATTGTTTTGTCCTGTAAATGATTAGTCAGTGTCCCACATAATGTTGTGGCTACCTCCCAACCTCTGATCCGTCCCGTAGGCGGAACAGCGTGTTTTAAGAGGGTAAAATAAGTTTAGTTTAGTTTATGTGAATAACCTCTACACAGCTTGAATCAAAGTTTACAGTACACAATATGGGTATGCAACAAATATCTGAAGTCTGGTGAGAATTCTCACTGTAGGTAAGAGTAGACGAAAGACAGCTGAGATTTTTATATTTTATTTATAAAAATTCTCATAAAAAAATAAATATATATATATATATATATATATATATATATATATATATATATATATATATACACACAGCTAATCGGCAGGTTCCAAATTGAGCACAACAGTGCTGGCTTCATAAATAAGTTTATGAATTTGAAATTTTACAAAAGCCTTCCTTCCTACGAGATCACGTTGTCAAAATAAAGAAAAAGGCAAAGGGAACGGTGCATCAGGGGCCTGTTTCAGGAAGCAGGTTTAACTAACTCTGAGTTAAAACCTTAACTCTAGGTTGACCAACTCTGAGCTGTCAAACTCAGAGTTTTGGGTTTCAGAACAAGGGTTAACAGTTAGTTCAATCAACTCTGAGTCAAAGTAACTCTGAGTGAAGCTTCTGCATGAGGAGATACCAAGCCCTCATCAATGGAGCACGGATAACATGATTCACCATGACAACAGGAGAAACAAAGGGCTCAGTCCTCCCACTTCTCCCCAAAGGATTTAGAAATATTAATGAATACATGCAGATGATGAGTATATTTAAGAAAAGTATTCATGAAAAAAAGAGAAACATTTTGTCTCGAGTGGTTGACTTATTCAACATTTATATTCTGTGTGTGTGTGTGTGTGTGTGTGTGTGTGTGGCACATTTAACATTCATGCAGACCCCAACAGGTACAAAACATAGGCCTACTTGGCAGCAACTGAATATGAAATATAAAAATATAGCTCAAACAAGTAAGGTATTGATTACAAACAATTGTGGTGTTGTTTAGCCTGCCCTCATTAAACAGCATTTAAATGCTACATTCAACATGTTATATATATTTCAGTAGTTGATGAAATCTTCTAAGGAAAGAAGAAAGTCAATTTTTCAGCCATCCCAACACTGCCAGTATTTAATATTGTCTATTTGAAAGCAACATCTACATGCCTTTATACATACAACACTAAAAAAGTAAACGTTTAAGTGTAATAGTCAAATTTAGTTTTATGTTTGGGCACTTTCACCGTAATTTAACAGTAGCTGGTATGGAGAGAGAAAGTTCCTCACTGGTAGCGAACCAGCGACATTGCCACTGTGAAGCATGAGCAGTAACCACTTGGCTATCAATCACCTTCAAATATTGCCTTTGTGACAGCCCGACAGACGGTTGCTGTGGAAGAACTTATTCTGAACTGAGAGCATGTCCATGTGGTGTCGTACAGACGATACGAGGGCTGAGAATATTGTTCAGATAAATCATTGATTGTACAAAAAAATGGAAACACTCAAACAGAACATCATCGGAGAATGATAAAACATTCTAGCAGGGTCCGATCACCCTGACGGAGATTTATGCTTCGTATTTGTGCTTCAATATTAACTGACTCTTTAAGAAAAGGACACACCATGTCTGACATCTCCTTCAGTCTGCAGGCTTCAACTAAAAAGGAGGAGAAACTCAGGGTTAGTTGAAGAAAACCTGCTAGCGAGCAGGTTAGGTTCACGGAGTAAGTTGCCAGAGTAACTGACTCAGAGTTAAGCTGAACTGGCTTTGTGAAACCGAAAAACCAGAGTTTCCCTCATCTCAGGGTTAACTAACTCAGAGTTCTCACTAAACCTGCTTTCTGAAACGGGCCCCAGGTGGCAAGGTGCTCCCCGCCATCTATCCCCAGCTCAGTTGGTTGGTACACTTTGTGAAGCATCACGAAACGGATTCAAAATGATATTCTAGTGTTGTATATGGCTTAGTGTTGTGACCAGGGGAGTAGTGGACAGGGGAACGCCGTCCGCCCACTTCTTTCAGTATAAAAAAAATAAATAATAATAAGTAGCAGAAGAAAAACTATTAATTTTAATGTTAATCCGGTGCTACGTGGACTTCGTTACATCTGCTGCACCGCTATCACAATTATAAAATGCCATGTTTGTTGTCTGTTATTGTGATCCTCATAAAAGTCTTGTTTTACAAATCTTAATTATACAATGAAATCCGTTATAGTAACTCATTTGATGATTTCTAAACATTCAGTTAAACTAAGTTTATTCTACAGCTGCTGTGCTGGCGTGGCTGCTGTGCTGAGCGAGTGTGTATGATACATGTATTTTTCCCGTTCTTTTTGGATAGTACATAAATAAATAAATAACCTAGTTAAATACAGGGTAATACATAACCTAAATAAATAAGTACTGTTCAATTTCATGTTTGCATTGCAGACAGAAGAATATGAAGAAGAAATGAGTTTGTTATTTCTTGTAAATTTACTCTGTTGTGGGAAAAAAAGTAAACACATTTTAAAAAACAAACATACAAAGACACGCACACGACACACAGACTGTTTCTCTATCACTCTACTCACCCGACCACCAACCAACCAACACAAACACACACTGAATAGTATGACCTGTGCATTCCTTCAGAAGAATCTAGAGGATCTGCCTCAGGCGAGCTGTGGGGCAGGTAGCAGGGGCCTTATCTGCATTATGTATTCTCTTTCTTTCATATCTAGAACAAACAATAGAGTACAGTAACGTTAAAAACCCAAAATAATCAACACATTAAGAGATAATGCAATAACGTAATAAAGAAGGCCATACACATACTGTAGATCTTATTTGCTCAGAGAGTTAACAAGCTACCCAGAAAGGAGAAATACATGACATGACACTGACCATGCCACCTTTCCTGAGGTGTCTCTGGTGCTGCTGTGTCAAAAAACGGATGGAACAAAATCTGGACCATCACAATCCATGGACGGTGCTCCTGATACGAGAAAGAAATAAGATTAGCTCTGCCTATTGTTTATTTGACCCTTTTTTAACCTATTTGTTATTTTCCAAGCTCAACCATAATGAGCACCAATAGCACAAGCATTAACGTTAATTCAGAGTTAAAGTCCATGTAAAGTACGAATGAATGTGTTCTGAGTTTGACATACCACAGAAAAGTGTGTTGTTAACCTCCCTGCCAAATTTGAATGATTAAAAAAATCGCCAAATATGTGAAATTAGGCTTCAAAGTTGTGTAAAATACAGCCTTTTTGGGAGTGCAATCCCAACGCTATGGGAGTGCCCACCAAATTTGCTGAAACCCCGCCCCCTACCAAGTGTCACCTGTCAATCAAAGTCACCACCTCTACCCGAAACATGGATGCTACTTCTGAGAGCTTTCTGCTGCTAACTCCACTGCTAGCCCGGCGGCTAACTCGGCAGCTAACTGGCTAACGGTACACTCAGAGTGACCACCCGTTCCGCGTAGCGCGTGCGCGCACAGCGTTTCATGCCCAATTCATGCGTCCCGCAAATTGATACCGTGTCACGCATAATCAATGCTTGCTCAAAAAAAAGTTGGTCGCTCTATATCCTGGAGCCCCAGGCAGCCAAACGAACATTACTTGACAGTTTAGATTAGCCTAACCAATGACGCCTAGTGATGGTTACCATGGTGAGGAGGACGCCAGCTGAAGCCGTAACCTCAGCCAATCAGTGGCCTCCACCTAGCGTGTAGACCTATGATGTGGTCCACAGACTCTATCGTCACTAGCAAATGATCCAATGAAATGATTGACGTTTGTTCTCCCTGGGTCAGGTTAGCTAGACGGATTTGTAGGCTACAGTTGAACTGCTGACTAAGTTTTGTCAACTTTTTCCTTGTTGTCATGACAGCGCACGCACGTTCATACCAGACACACTGGGAAGGAACTTTAAGACGCCCTGCTTTCCAAATCGAAAAATGGAGAAAGAGGCTGAGGCACCTCCATCAATTAAAAAGAGAAGGTGTGGGTTCAAGAAAGACTGGGGAAATTAATATTTGTGGCTGAAAGGTGTTGAGGGGGATACCGAGAGGGCTTTTTGTGACCTTTGCAAAACGTCCTTCTCAGTCGGACATGGAGGGGAATTTGATGTAAAACGACACAGACTCACGGAGACTCACAAGAAACGTGTCCAACAGAAAGAGACATCCAAATCTATGGATGCTTTCCTCCGACCTAAAAACGACTTTCTAGCTGACAAAGTGACTGCTGCAGAGGTGACGAGTGTGTATCACACTGTCCAACATGCTACATCATATCGAGCAGGAGACTGTGGCACAAAGCTAGCCCCAACTATTTATCCGGACTCGGACATTGCCAAGAGGATGGCCTGTGGTCGGACGAAGTCAGAAGCCATTGTCACGGATGTACAGTACTTGCCCCTGCCTCCGTCGAAGATTGCTTGAAAGTCCTCAGAAGACCACTGAATTGAGCAACGAGAGGCAACAACCAAAGGTAAAGTTAAAGTTATGTTCATGGGATGTAACATTGTTGTGTGTTCCATAATAAAAACAAAGTACAGAAAAATAGAAAGACAGAAATAAAATGATTGCAGCATGAAATAATAAATTAACTTTAAAATCATTAAAAGGACATAGAGTGCTTTAAAAGAGCTCAATCATAAGCACAGGAGAAGAGAAATGTTTGCAATGAGTGGCGGTAACAGCAATGAGTTGTGCCCTGTTTTATGAATGAATTAATATAAATAATATCATAAATTAATGTATATTAATGAGTTTACATGATTCCATACATTTTAAATGAATTTACTAAAGTTAGTTAAACGAGGAATTTGGTATGAATCAATGTCATTGAATGCTGTCTATAGGAAAAAGAACAGAACAATTTCATACAACATAGTAGCTGGTTCACTATTTGGCCTAATATTAAGTAAATGGGGCATAGTGACTTACTTTCAGTTAATATTAGTTATTGATTTGTTATTCGGTCTATGTCTTTCTTTTGTTTTTTGTTTTGTTTTTTTGCTACAGAGAGCGTTCAGTGACTGCCAATAGGGTTATATTCACACCAAACTTTGCCTTTACATTTCTCCTTTAAAGTAAATTTGTCATCTGAGATCAGTTTATAATGTGAATCGTAATTACAGGGACCCCATCAAGCACTCAGTGCTGCTGAAAAGCAGCAGCGCTATCGCGCTCGACGGGATGCAGATTCTGAGAGGAGAGCGAGATATTTAGAAAAGGAGAAGGAAAAGTATAGGAGAGACCTACAATCAGGGATAAGAAAAAACATTGGAGAGCAGCGAAAAGTCCGCAGGAAGTGGAGGGAAGTGTACTGTAGGGTGCAAGAGAGAAAAAGGGCACTACAAGACCTTGTTACTCCTCCACACAGCCCTGAGCCAGCGCAAGCTATAGATGTGCAGCCCAGCTCCTCAAGGTTTAGTCCGTGCATTGTGTATCTGTGTCTGTCATACAGTGCTAAGCATAACCAGATATTACAGCGTAGTAACAAAGTAGACAATGGAAACCTTTATTAATTAACATGCAGTATAGAGGACTTAATCAGTTGTAAAAGTGCTTTGAGATATTAAAGAGTATTTACATAATTGCTGAATAATTTAGGTGATAAAATAGGCTATACATAAGCTGTCAATAAATAATTAAATACATAAATATGTGCATTTACAATGATGTACAATGATGTATCAAGGACGGCGAAGATCCAGGAGTACAAGAAAGAAGTTAACAAAACAAATGGAAGAATTACAACATCTTCTGACAAAGGAAATACGAAAAAAGGAGAGATACAAAAAACAGGTCCAAAGACTGAAAAGAAAAAATGAGTCTCCGTGAACAAAAGAAAAATGGCACAGCTTCCACGCTCATCCGTTCAAAAAACACTGCTCTTCCATCATGCATTGGTAGAAACCATCAGGAGTAAGTACATAAAAGCAAAGGGGGAGAAGGAAATCCACTATAGGGCACTCAGAAATGGCTTGAAAGCCCATGAATGTTTAATTCATGTGGACTTCTCTGAGAATTATGTGTAAATACAGTGCTGAAATACAAGCGGTCCACTTTGGAGCCTCGCACCAGGAGGCAACATTGCACACAGGTGTGCTCTATGTGCATTCTAACTCCAGTCCACTGTCCTTCTGTTCAATCTCTCCCTCACGACTAAAAGGCCCACCAGCAATCTGGCAGCACTTGTCTCCGGTGCTTGACTATGTGCAGAGCACATACTCTGACATCACTACAGTGCATTTTTACAGTGATGGTCCATGTACGCAGTACAGGCAGCGAGGCAACCTATTCTTGGCAAGCACTGAGCTTCTAAAGCGAGGATTTAAAGCAGGAACCTGGAACTACTTTGAGGCGAGTCATGGGAAAGGCGCCCCTGATGGTGTAGGAGGGGCACTCAAAAGGACGGCAGACTGCCTAGTCTGTAAGGGAACTGATATTCCTGGTGCTGCAGAGCTGTATTCTGCACTGCTGAAGAGTGGCACCTCTGTAAAGCTGTTTTTTGTCGATGAGGAAGACATTGACAAAGCAGTTTTAGGCATGCCCAATAATTTGCCTCCTCTTCCGGCCACCATGCGGATGCATCAAGCAGTTACTCTTGCTTATGGAGAAATTGTGTACAGGGATGTCAGCTGCATGTGCACAGCAGCACAGAATCTCCTCTGTAAATGCTTTGACGCAAAGCATTTCACATTCAGTCAGGCAGTTGCAAGAGCATCCACATCAACAGCATCCACATCAACAGACATCAGAGAGTGGCAAAGGTCTGAATCAGTTGGCCAGTGGTGTGTCCTCAAGTATGATGGCGATTTATACCCTGGAGTTATCACTGACATCGACGAAACACATGTTGAGGTCCGCAGTATGGCCTGTATAGGGTTCAACAGATTTTTCTGGCCCATACGAGATGATGTTCTTAGTATGTGTTTGACGACATTGTGTCCATCATCCCACCTCCCAAGCCTGTCACATCACGCCACGTAGAAGTCGACAGGGAAATCTGGGCAAAGCTTCAGAATGTCCTAGAAGAGGTTAGTTACTTTTTGAATTCTACTCAATTGTAAAACTGGGGGAAAAAATATTTTTTTTTAGACAATGTTGAATTTTCTATTTTCTAATGCATTGGAAATGAAGAACATAATATCTTAAAGACCGTGTAAAGTGAAAATATATTTGTGTTCTGAGTCACATCACAGACAGATGTGTTATTAACCATCCTTCCAAATTTCAATACTAGAAAAATTGTTTAAGTATGTAAAATTATCTTTTAAAATCATGAAAAATCAAGCACTTCTCTGTGCTGCCAAACGCTGGGGGCGTGTCTGCTGAAGGCGCTGGAAACACACCTACAAGTGGATGGAGGCCGCCTCCGTATAACATAGCAACAGTAGCGATGGACGCTCGCGCTAACAGCAGCATTGCAGTGACCCAGCCCTATATGTTTGAGCCATCAGAGCCAGACTCTGACTCGGAGTCAGACAATGAACCTGCACAATCTCGTGCCTCACAGTCTGCAACAGAATGGTAATGTATTTCTCCTATTTATGCAAGTTAGCAATATGTATTACTGACTATGGGAGTCTACAGTTAGCCGAGTTAGCCGCCAAGCTAGCAACAGAGTTAGCCGCCGAGTTACGCTCCCACTGACTATTATAGCCTAGCAAAAACGTTAGGGTTTCATGTAATGAAGAATTATGAGTTTTGTCTGTTCACAGATTAAACAACACTTGACTTTTATTACTGTTTCGTTAATTTAATTACTCCTTTTGTTTATACCTAATAAAGGTAGTACTAGTATTTGTTTTTAAGAGTGTAGTGGGTGGTAAACCCAAGTAAATTCAGTTTGTCCAGCTTTGAAAGGAGGCATTTTACTCGTTTTTTCAGATCACACTATTCAACAAATGTGGGGAAACACATTAGGTAACTAATTAGACTACAAAAAAGTAAAATATAACACTAGCCAGTTTCACTTAGTCAGTTACTTACCTGTCTTCTGATTAATTTGTGGATTGCTGAATGTCATCATTACAACACACAGGCTGAATAAGACAATATGCTTCAACTGATTAGGTCATTTTGCTGAACCAGGCTTCATACTGAACTGACAACTGAAATGGTTAACATTTGTCACACTGTGATTAAAAATGTACTTGTGCAGGTGCACATGTGGAGAATGCAGAACAATGCCCACAGAGGTTGAACATGTCTGCTGCAAGGAGCTGAATGCTGTATGTAAATAAAAACTGTTTTTCACAATAATAATTCAAATAATGAATACATAAGCAGCAGCATACTAGATGTCTAGCACTAAAACACCTATTACACATATTCCTATAGGTTCAGAGTAGATGTGGAGAGCTGCCTGAAGAGCCACGCTGCATGACTCTTCATCCAGGCTTGGAGCCAGTCTGCCTGAACCCCTACTCCCTGCAGAATGCCCTAAACATTTATCAGGCAGATCATGGACCACTGGCGGAAAAGGAAAGATCTGGGTAACATAGACAATATAATAATTGTTTTACTGATTTCGGATATTTATAAATTACACTTGTGTTGATCAAATGACATGCCTTTCAAAGAGAGGTAAGGTTTAGTACCCGGGAATAAACTTACATCATTTATACAATCATATTATAGTTGACTAATGTATACAGTGTATTTCATTTACACTCAAAGCACATGAGTGATGCTTGACTGTATCCATTTTAATACTTCATCTTCCTGAGCTATATATGAACTCTCATGTTGGACAGATAAATACTGGTTCATTCTTTAGCTGTTTTCCACTACATAGTAAATCAACCAACATGTACATCACCTTGATATATAGATGTATAAACTGAATGCACATGATTGGACATTTATACAAGCAATCACTAGATTATTATTATTATTATTATTATTATTATTTCTGAAAATGTAGCTGTGTGGTCGTGGAAATTCCTTGGAATAAAAAAACTGCTGTCCATTTTCTTGTCCATTTATTTAGCCAATATGATGAGGTAGACTGCAGGTTGATGAATCAAACTCATCTTCCGAGGTCCCAATCTGTAAGACATGACAAAAAATGTGGAGGGAAAGGCTTTTTGTTTATTACATCAATCAAACAAATAAGTTCAGTTTGGTTTGAGATAGGTTCTTCTAAAAGACAACACATGTCAATAATGTTTTGTGAAAGACAGCTCCAGTGTCAAATTTGATTACACAGAGGACAACATACCAAAAAGAAACATACATAAAAATATAAATCAAAGTATTTTTCTACATTTTTTATTACAGGCGTGCTCGCTACCTGGCCTACAGGAGTTTTGTGTCCTGGTGCTGGGGATACCTGGGAAAGGACAACCGGGTTGTCATCCCCTCCTGTGTTGTCCTCCGCATTCATCAGGAGTACCCTGATGAAGATGGGGAATACACAGGTTTTAAACCTCCCCTTTAGATTGATTTATTATTTATAGTTTATTGCTTGCTTATATTGTTATTTGTTTATAAAATGTGTCCAATATAAAATAAATGTATTATTGAGTAATGATATATTTGTGTGTGTCACAACTTACTTCTTTTACAATGGAGGCTGGTGGAGCTCTGGTCCTGAGATTGGCTGAGGCAGGAGTAGGCTTGGGCGGTATAAAGGTGTTGCAGTATACCAAGGTGCTTTCTGAGTGCTTCATACTGTTATAGTGGTTTCATTTCAAATGTTTTAGTCACCATGGAAATTAGTCGCCAGAAATGTGTAATAAATACCATACACCAAGGTAAATGTCTGGAAGCTATGAAGGCTTGAAAAAAATATATATACCGCCCAAGTCTAGGCACAAGGTAAGTCACAGGAACAGTGGCTGCCAGATATGCTGGAGGAAGACACTGAGACCTGTACATGGGAAAAGAAAACAGGAATAAGGAAAAGAGACATTAGGCTGTCATCATGACCACTGCATACATACATACAACATACCTCGTGGGTACCTCGGAAGCCACTTTGACGCTCATTTTAGGTGTCCCTCGGTCCATGTTTTACATTACACACAAACGTAAAACCTCAGTCTACATATAATTCTTTGTCATAGCTATATTGGTGCACATAAAATATTACCTGTCGGTTATCATTGTTGTTGTCAGATGGATGACGCTCAGGGAATAAGGCCAAATTATGTCACAATTACATGCATGCTAACATTACACGGGCATGACAGGGTGCATGATGTAAAATCACTAAAATCACAGATGCAGTTCAGTATTCTTCTGTGTGCTCCATGTTGAGCTGTCACTCATTCAGACAATCAGTTCATATTTTTATACACACTTCCTTTTAACTCCCACTATTCAATACTTTGTAATGAGATATTTTAACATTTGCCAATGTATGTTAACATGATTCTGTTATTAACATAAGATTATTTCTCAAACCTCCACATGCATACAGACTGAATATAGAGTTCAGTATTCTTCTATGTGCTCCATGTTGTCTTTAAGTCACTGTAGACACCCATATCTGATGCTCTGTTATGAAATCTCCAACTATTCAATGCCTTACTGAGATATTTTTTAACATTTGCCAATGTATGTTCACATGATACTCTGTTTATTGTGCCAAAGCAACTGCAATACTTAATACATGCCAGACTACTGTTACCTTTTTTTTCCTGTTACCCAAATGTTTTTCCGATTACTTAATGGTTTCCTCCAAAAAAAGAGAAGCTGAGATAAGTTTTTTACATTCATGTTGATTCCATCAGTTGTATTATTGCTTAATAACATAAATGCTCAATCTTTGGATTAAATTGATGTTTTTAAATAAAAAGAAAAGACAAAGTCTAATTTGCATTTTTTTTAAAAACGACAAATTTGGCCAAAATATAGTACATTTTTGTCATAAATATTAGTATTTCATCATGTAACCAACCATTTCATTTACATTAACATATTTTCTAATGGGAAAACAATATAAGTGGTTAAAATACTTTTATACATGGTTTTTAAATATAATTGAAGTTTTGGTAACAGCAATGAGAAAAATGTGATGGTCATCAACTTTCGGATGATGTAATACATTAACTAAATTAGCCTGAGATTGACCAGTACTCATTTTGAATGAGTAAATGTCTATGTTGTTGAATTCTATGTTGAAATGGAATGAAATCTTAAGTTTGTTTTTGAGGTTTTACAACCAGCAAATGGCACTCATTCTGCGGAATGACCCATATACATTTATGACCTATTTAATGTGTTTAGAAGAAAATGTCCGAAAATCGTACACTACATGTAACAGGGTGCAGTAGGGCGGGAGTTGCTTCATGCAACCTGATCTCACAGAAATACGTGAAGGGGGCACAAACTCTTATCACATAATTCCGTGGTGGCAGCACGTAATTTGTAAAATTAACGTGTCCTCACCACGGGAAAAATACCAGTGTAAAATCATTGAGGATCCTCTTTCATGGTGGACACACGGGTTCCCAACATCACACAGTGGGCAGTAGTTAATACTGTTTTCTAATCTATAAATCTTTTATTCTATCGTGAATTTATTGTAGTGCATTAAACACTTTTTGTTTCGTCTCACTCGGCGGCAAAATTGGCCACGCCTCCGGGCAGCTATTTGGAAGACCAACCGGCTATCTAAATGAATAGGGAGAGAGCTGTAGCTCCATTTTCCGAGGTCTAAGGGACATAAAAAACATGTTTTGAAATCACGATGAAAATCAAACTATAATCGCTGAAAGGGTTTGATGGTTTGGTATCAAATTAACGTTTTAAAAGCCTTTTATCTTACAGGTATCTTGGACTGCGCATGTGCAATACTTCACAACAGTCTTCATTTACGGCAGGCACTGACAGCAAGACGTCATCGCACGCTCACAGCAGAGACAGGAGTTTGCTCACAGTCAACTTTCCCAGATCATGCCACAATTTTGGATAAAGCATTACAAAATATATGTACACAAAGTAGTATAAACTGCTGATCATGTGTTTTAAAATGTCTCTGTTGAAAATGGCTTCCAAGTGTCGCTAAAAACGTGACCGCGTAGGACCAGCAAAATGATTGGAGCAACGGCACCAGAAGAGGCGGGACATGTGCAAACACCGGCCATCTTGGCGTTACGAAGTTTCCCTATGCATTTCAATGGGCGATTTTTTCAGTGATATGTCTCCTCTTATTATAATGTCTCTGATATAACTCCTCCTAAGGATCCTCTTCCTTCTCCTCACTGGACTCCTCCTCGTAAAGCCATCATCTGTTTCCTGTTCATCAAAACACTCATTAAACTTACCTTCATAATAGTTGAACTCTTGCTCCTCCTCCTCGTCCTCTGCCAGTCTGGTCACCACAGTCTGTTTGAAGGCGATTAGAGCTGACAGATGTTCCGGGCTGCTGTAAAGATCATTTTCTTCTTGTCTGTATTTGATAGTGAGAAATTGATTTACAGGGTCAAACAGGAGCTGGATCCTCGTCACCCTGGTCCTCCTGGCACTGCTGGTCTGCATTGGCTTTAGAAACCACAGCAACAACCATCATACATTAAGTCCAAGAAAAGGAGGAAAAACGTGTGTGTTGGCACTTACAATTAAAATAGCTGGTGTCCTCCTCGGTCCTCAGTTGGGGGAAGAATGGAAATGATAAGAACAACGACCCAGGTTTGAGCTCAAATAAGCACAGAAGAGAAAAATCAAAGGCGTACCTCTTTATCAGTGAACTCCTGTACGATCCTCCTTACTGGTGTATTCTGAACATCTTCGGCCATGTTCAGTGGACCTATTTTGGAGAGGCCAAAATCGGTCACCTTGCTGTGGCCGGTGGAAGTGATCAACATGCTACAACAGAGGAACACACCATCATGTTAGATTACACACCAAACTTCATTTATAAACTCTAACTCTACAGTATATGTCAGATTCATGGGACAGATTGACTCACTTAGCAGGTTTCAGGTCCCTGTGCACAATCCCAAAACTGTGCAGGTATTACAGAGCCATGGTGGTCTCTGCGATGTACATCCTGGTCATCTTCAAGGAAAAGTGCCCCCTGTCCTCCTGCAAGGACGCACAATCCCCACCTATAAGGACAGGAGGAGACATTTTCTCAGTGTGTGTTGGGTGGGTAGCATGGACGGACTCCATAGATAATAGAGGAAAGTCAGTTTGAAGCTCATTAATCTGTTCTATCCCTGTCTAAACAAAGCCTTCTTACCTGCTACATACTCCATGACAACACGGAGGTCTCTGTTTGTCTCAAATGCACAAAGCATTGAGACGATGTATGGGTATTCTGTATAGGTGAGAATGGCTCTCTCCACCAACACCTGCTGAATGTCTTCCTCCTTGGTCAGGTTCAGCCAGTTGATAATCTTCATTGCAAAAGCCTGACTTGTTTCTCTGTGGCGCACAAGGTTCACAGATCTGCACAAAAAGAAACATGAGCAGCTTCTACTACTGAACATCAGTTCTGATTTAACAAGAAACAAAAAGTCTTCAGTATGAAGTCCTCCTTCCAGTCTCTCAGTGTTTGGACTGAACTCTCTGTGGTGTACAAACAGTCTGTTAGAATGGAAAGAAGTCTTACTCACACATAGCTGTCACCGCTGAACCGCTTGATGGTGTCAAAGTCGCCCTCCTCTGGTTGTTTAGGTGGGGAGCAACACACTGAGCGGGTCTAAATCAAACACACAAAATTGACAAAATCTCTGTTATAAATGAGTCAACTAAATATAATAAAGTATTCACTATAAACAAAGCGATGAGTGTGTTTCTTAAAATCAGTTTGGAGAAAAGAAACATGGTTGAAATTGAAACACCTACTTCATGGAGGAGTTTCTCCAGTTTGTATTGGAGCTCCATGAAGAACTGAGGACAGACCAGTTCTCTCTGGACAGTAGTCTCACATTGCATAGAGAGCTCCACCAGTTGCCTCTGGATGAACTTCAGTGCATATGAAGCCTGGAGCAGACCGCTATCATTAAACTCTGCTACTGTGTTCATTTTCACTGAGACTGAACAAGGATGAAAGAAAGAATTTAAAATCATTATTTCTGTTTTAAGCACCAGTTAAAAATGAAAGACTGTAAAAGTTACATGAGACAATTTGAATTATTTTTCGGTCTCTTTATTAAGATACAAACAGAAAATACAGGAAATGTGTCTGTGATCGTGATCATTTTGAATGGAATAATGTGATTGAAAGTTGGTTTTATATATATTAGCAAGCTTCTAATGAGTAAAATAACATGTAATTGTGTAACTTGTAAATTTGTTTCAGGACTGGTAAAAGTGTTTCACCACTTGTAAATTTGACTCAGTGCTTGTTATGTTTGATGTTTCAAGAGGTTTAGTGGTAACATAAGTGTTCGTTGGTGATTGGCAGCAGAAAATATGTTGTTTTTTTAGGCTTTTAACCCTTACATCCTGTTGTCCATTTGACACATTTGAGAGGTGTAAAAACACCATGTACACATTTCTTTTAGCCAGACTTTTCCTACTATGACCCAAAATATACAAAAATGGAAATATATGCATATTTTTTTATTTTTGTGCAACTGATTCACATTTTTGGATATGCAGATGTTCAAATTTGACCTGCGTTTATTCAAAAATCACCATTCTTCATATTCTATAAAATGTTTTCCTGGACGATACGATAGTGATTGTGAATGTATTTTTCCCCCCATAAATAAGTATAGAAACTTATGGGGGGATTTATGAATGTGAATTGGTGTAGTGACTTATTATGAGAAGAATATAAACAGTATGTGAGGGTTAAATGTCATGACAGGAAACAATAGGGGATAATGTCAATGATGGTCGTCATAGCACACCTACAGAGTGCATGCTGATCTCTGTGTTTTGATTGCAAAGCGAACACCTGAACATGCTGCATTCAATCAAGCTGTGACTAGAGACTGTACAGTCAAGTATGACCACGACTCCAAATACTATTATGTTCTACTGTCTATCATCATATGATGGTTACTTGAAAGTAGGAGGTATTAGGAGCATCTAGGTAGGCCAGTATGCTCAGTATGAGACCGGTAACTCATCCCTACTACTGTGTGACTCTTTTCCTTTATCTATCTCTGAGATAGTGTCTGTGTTCACAGTGTTTAGTCAATGGCCCCTTTCAGAACAACCAATTTCAATTGGTGCTAGAAAAGTTCAATCTACTCTGAACACCAAAGGAAATCAGTGACACTGCAAGGGAGTGACGTTTACCTGCATCCCAGAGTTCATTATGATGTCAGAAGAATAATTTTAGCTTTTAAATGAATGAGTTTATGTCTGAACACTGACCTGGCTTTCTAAGGTTACTACACAACAGGGAAGGGAACACTTTGCAAGATAGATTTTTCTCATGGTTGCCATTGACAACGTCCCTTCTGTCCACTTTCACTGGTTAGCTATGGACCACCACAGCTCCAAGCACTATGGAGACAAGGACGCACCAAATTACAGAAATTAGACATTGTAATATTGTATTTAAAGTAATAATTCTGTTGGAATATTGGATATATATCTTATCTCTGTAACAGCACACACATTTGATCTGTCTCTCAGTTTCACTTCTGCTATGCATGCTGCCATGCTAACTGTTCAGCGAGGCTTTACTAATGATGATGTTTAAAGAGGTGCAATGCATTGGTGTTTCTTCAGTCTTGTGAAGGGTTAGTATGGGTAGAATGTGGTCTCAATTAAAAATACTCCCTCCAAAAAACGTCCAAGGTATTAGCCGTATTATGATTCATTTTGGAGGTATTGAGTCATCAACCAAAGAAGTCAACAAATGAAAACTTTGACTGGATAATGACGCTTGATGAAATGTCATGGATTTATTATATTATAATTCATCCTGAAGGAAACCAGAATGTCAAATATCTCTAATAGTTGAGAAGATATTTCACTTCACAAACTACAAGTTTGAACCTGCTGGTGGTGCTAAAGGAAAAGTCGGGATCACCAAAGTCATAAGGATTTATCATCTGTCTGTACAAAACATTGAGCCAATCCATCCAATTGTAACTGGCACATTGTGTGGAGGAATTGTTTATAGTCTCGAGGCCATTCTCTGATCATTTTCTATCCATCCTGGGAACCGCAGGTTCCTGTGTCTTTCAGAGTGTTTCTCTGTGCTTCAAGAGGTTAATTGGGAAATACAACTGTCTTGATAAGGTTAGCGGCACCCAATCGTAGCCAAAGTTAGAAGGAGATATACTGTGCTTTGTGCAGACGGTCAGACTGGTCTTCTCTTAAAATGGATAGCAAGATTCTGTGTACAGACTACATACCAGCATAGTGTCTTGTTGTAAGAGAGAGGAGCAGGTGGATGCACATGCAGAGACCCGGTGCAGGGCGGAAGTCTTTATTCTTAGGAAAAACTAAACTGAATGAAAGAGCAGAACTGAAACAAACAAAGACTGAACAGAAAATCCAAGACTTAAATACTAACAGAACGAAAAAGAGGATGGGAAGAAAGAAAGAAAGTTCAAAGATGACACTTGATCAGAGATTTGGAGATTTTCAATCACTTTCAAACTAAGACTTCACAATCAAGTCCATCTGAACAGTTACCTCCCTGTAACCTCTTTGTATAAACATCATGTCCTGCACTTAATGGAAAGTTTTAGTGGACCTATTCAGGCTAATTATAGGAAAACATTGAAACATTTTGTTGAATAAAGGCATATTTTGTTTTTAGACCTTGCTCTCGGTTCTATCTTTCAGAAGAAATGCAAAACTAAAAAACAAAGCACTTCAGATCTGAACTTTAGAAATGAAGCATATATTTATCATTCTCATTACCTATTTATTTTTGTCATGAAGTTTCTGTGTAAAATATAATCTCTACAATAATTCTCTAATGACCACCCCAAAAAAGGTTGCTATCTTCTATATCTTTTGATTTCCATGTTTGTCAAGTCAAGTCAAGTCAAGTCAAGTTTATTTATAAAGCACATTTAAAAACAACCTCAGTTGAACCAAAGTGCTGTACAGATATTAAAATACAATATAATCACACACAATATAATAATAAATAAAAACAATAAATGAATAGTAAGAGCTCAGTTTTAAAAAACTAAAATTAGAATAAAACAAATAAAAACAAATAAAAAGTAAAATAAATAAAATAAAATAAAATAAATAAAAAGTAGGAAGCCAAGGATTCTCGCCTAGCTGGGATTGAACGCCAAGGAAAACAGATATGTTTTTAATAGTGTTTTAAAATGCTCTACAGACTGTGCAGCTCTAACGTGGAAGGGTAGGCTGTTCCACAGCTTGGGGGCCGCCACTGAGAAGGCTCTGTCCCCCCGAGTAGAGAGTCTGGACCGAGGTACAGCCAAGAGCAGCTGGTTTGTTGACCTCAGTGCTCTAGATGTACTGTGAGGCTGTATAAGCTCTGATAAATAAGATGGTGCCAGACCATTAAAACACTTAAAAACAATGAATAAAACCTTGAACTGGATCCTAAAGTGAACAGGCAGCCAGTGCAAGGATGCAAGGACAGGACTGATGTGGTCGCGCCGTTTCTTTCCAGTCAGCAGGCGGGCGGCTGCATTCTGGACTACCTGTAAACGGCGCAGTGCTGACTGGTCGAGACCAACAAACAAAGAATTGCAGTAGTCTAACCGTGAGGTAACAAAGGTGTGAATGACTTTCTCCAGATCATTTCTGGGGAGATAAGCCTTTACTTTTGCTAATAATCTTAGCTGGAAGAAGCTTGTTTTTACGATTGAGCTTATCTGTTTATCAAACTTGAAGTCACTGTCCAAAATAACACCAAGGTTCTTTGCAGATGGGTGACAGTGAGGCTTCAGGGTGCCAATGGCGCTGTCATAGCCATCTAGGAGATTTTGTTTCCCGAATAAAATAATCTCAGTTTTATTTTTATTCATGGAGAGAAAGTTCACTTCCATCCAAGATTGAATGTCCTCGAGGCAGTCTAATAAGACCTGGACAGAGGCTTGGTCATTTGCTTTTAAGGGCAGATAGATTTGCACGTCATCTGCAAAGCAATGAAATGAGACATCGTGTTTTCTAAATATGGATCCCAATGGCAACATATATGTCGAAAAGAGGAGGGGGCCCAAAATAGAACCCTGAGGCACCCCACAGCTCAGGGGGGAAGTAGCCGAAGTATACTGGCCCATCTGGACAGAGAAGCTTCTGTCAGAGAGATATGACTGAAACCACTTAAGAACATTACCCTTAATGCCCACACAGGTGTTTAAGCGAGACAGGAGGATGTTGTGATCCACTGTGTCAAAGGCAGCTGTCAGATCCAGAAGGACCAGAACAGCAGAGTTCCCAGAGTCAACAGATAAAAAGAGGTCATTTAAAATCCTTAAAAGTGCCGTTTCAGTGCTATGGCGTGACTTAAAACCAGACTGGAACTTCTCAGAAATGCCATTTAGGTCAATAAAAGACTGCAGCTGTTTGCTAACCACCTTCTCCAACACCTTAGAAAGAAAGGGAAGCTTGGAGATAGGCCTAAAGTTAGATAAGACTGTGGGGTCAAGATTGTGTTTTTTGATGAGGGGCTGGACCACAGCATGTTTAAAGGCAGCTGGGACACATCCAGACATCAAACATGAATTTATCAGATCCATAACACAGGGCCCAATAATATGGAAAACATCCTTAAAAAGACGGGGTGGGATGCTGTCAAGAGGACAGTGAGAAGGTCTGAGGTGCTGGACAATATCAGTTAAAGCTGAAAGAGACACTTGCTCAAATGTGTCAAAAACAGCAGGGCAAACAGGAGAGACGGCAGGATCCAAT
The DNA here is from genome assembly GCF_027409825.1 of Scomber japonicus. Classification (NCBI taxonomy): domain Eukaryota; kingdom Metazoa; phylum Chordata; class Actinopteri; order Scombriformes; family Scombridae; genus Scomber; species Scomber japonicus. The sequence continues at coordinate 6,433,478 of NC_070581.1, read as the reverse complement.
GCAGACAGCGAAAGAGAGGACCTAATATCGGAGATCTTGCCAATAAAAAACCTTAGAAAATCTTCACATAATTTAAGTGAAGGAACAACACCATTGTGGTCACAAGGGTTTAAAAGAGTATTTAAAGTATTGAACAGGAACTGAGGTTTATGACTATTAGCTGACACAAGATTGGAGAAAAACTGACTCTTGGCAGCTTTAACAGCTTTCTGGTACTGCAATAGGCTGTTATTTAAAATGTCCAAAGAAACATGTAGATGATCTTTCTTCCACTTCCTCTCAGCGCGTCTACATGCACGCCTTAAAGTGCGTGTGGTGTCATTAAGCCATGGCTCTGTTGTCTGCTACAACCTTCAAAAGTCTTTCCTTCAGCTGAGCCTGATGGGATCGTAGGCATTTGGTATTGAACAAATAAGATTTTGACCTCACAATGGCACATATGAAAAATCAGATTGATAAAAATGAATGCTGTGATAAACCTCTGATAAAAATGAATCTCACAAACGCACAAGTCTACTTCAAATATTCACAAATATTCATATTTCTCCATATACCTCATTCCTCTTATAATCATTCTCTTATTACTGTGTTCTTATTCTTGGTTCTATCCTTCCTTTTCCTACATATCTCTCCTTGTTGCTTTTAATCTCCCTCTCATATTCAACTCGTGCATGAAATGAATATCGATGAAATGAATATGCCCTTAATTCGTCTCTTTGAATACAATTTGCACCTCATCCCTCTACTGTCTTCACGAGGGAAATGAAAATATAAGCATTCGATGACATCATTATCTTCAGACTGTGTAAGTCACTCACTCAGTCTGGCCACAGCCATAATTAGTAACATATATTATCCCATAATGACATACAAATGAAAGAAGCTATAAGGGTGCAAGCTCCAATGTGTAATAATTATGATGAGTACGAGTGATTCTGTATTTCTGTTCATTAAAGATATCCACATAACAACAGATATTACTCCCCCAAATGATTTTTCCTTGCTTCTTCAAACTGCAACTGTAACATGATCACTTGTACCCAACTTGCCACTGTCTCACTTACCTTCCTTTACATTTTACAACTTTTCACTCCAGTGGGTGTTGAAGTAGTTCCATAGCACATTTTCATTTTCCTTTGCCATTCTCTCTTCCAAATCATTTTCTCCATCTCAAACAGACACAATTAATCTTGCCATAGCAGTTAAGTCTCAAAACAGTGACTCAAAACTCAAAAGTGTGAAAAATAATTTTAAAAAACAGGTTCAATGTGAGAACAGGTGTACAAAAACCAATTTGCTATGAAATAATTCATGTTGAAAAAATCTTTTATTTTGAGTTTACTTATCTGTTTTGGGCATTTTAGAATAAAATCATGAACTATAAAAATGTCTGTACTGACCTTTAGACAGATTTTTACTGGAGCTGTGTTACATCCCTTCCAGTTTGGAATGATGCTCCACAATCATCTCAGTCCCCAAGACCCCCCATCACATTAAATAATAACTACAGGCCTATGAAACACTCTGTGGTCGTGAAGTCCTTTGAAAGATAGTGTTGGCCACTGTTGCCAAGTGCTTGCTCATGTGGGAATGTACTATAATGTACTGTAATGTAATCCGCGGAGGTACTACAAAGGGGGGTCGCGAAAGTTTTCGTTGATTAGACTTTTATATATATATATATATATATATATATATATATATATATATATATATATATATATATATATATATATTATTAGAAATTGTAAGCTTTGTGGTATGTATATTATGCTAAAAATTCTCTGCAATCACATTATGAAATAAGAACCATATTATTTCATTTCTGGCAAGAAAGGTGAACAATATTTTTTCTCTCCCCTTTCAGACTAAATACTTTCATTTGACTGAAGAAAAAAAATTAGTTTATAGCTTAATATGCACAATATATGTTTCAGTATGCGTGTATCTGTACAGTTAAGTTAGGTACAGTCAGTTAAGTCAGTGCTATATATTTTTACATATTCATTTTGCAGTAGGCTAATTAGTAGACGAATTATGAAAAGGCAACTCACCTCAGACAGATGGACAGGCAGCTGGGATGGAGTGCCTGTTTTTTGCAGGTTGGGATGTCTGGTATTATTTAAATATCTTAGTATTGAATGCACAATAACAAGGTACATTTATACATGGCACTATAGGACCCCTGATCTAAAAGATCAAGTAGAGGACGTAGATTTAGCTCTCCTGTTGTCTGAATGAAAGCTTTTTAGCCAATTCCTTCCAACTTTGCAACTGAACAAGTTTTGCACATCATTTTGGAAATTATAGTCAATATCAGGCCAAAATCATTGCACATAACATATGTTAACAAACGCCAAAGAGCCAAAAAAAAAAAAAAAAAGACATGAACAGTTTCTTTCCTCACCCTGTGTCACACTCATTAAATGTTAAATCAGTCTGAAAATTGATGAATGACAAACACATAAAGTCACATAAAGCAGATTCTCCAAAGTGTCACCTGGTGCTTAATTACATAATAATATTATAATGTGACAGGATTCAAATCAAAACATATGTCTTGGATTGGCTGCTAGGTTACCTGTTAATTTAAATCTAGTCTGATGCCCTCAAAGTATCTTTCAAGAATGCTGGTAATTATCCTTCCACTGGATCTGTAACCTAGCAACGTGGGATACCTCAGAGTTGAATTGGTAATTGGTAACAAACCCTCATTGTAACAAAGGACAGCTCTTAATGCACACTCATGTAATCACGGTTTATTTGGCATTGGAAACAAGGAATTTTTCACATTAAAATAAGACACAGGTTACCACTTACCAAGATGTAGTGAGTCAGTGAAGTTAACTTTCAGACATTACTGTGATCAATACCACATCTTTAGGTATTATCAATGGGTAAGAAGAAGGAAAAGAGCACAGATGCAAAAGGATCTGAAAAATTAAATGAATGATGATGACGAATGTACTGGAAAAATCAATTAGGAATGAAAGATAAAACCAGGGTGCACTGATGGAGGTGAGCAGACAAATAGAGAGAAGGAGGAATAATGAAAATATCTATAAAAGACTTAGAAAATTCGAGTAACTAAGCAAAGCAGTGAGACGCTGTTTGTCTGGCAGCCTCAGAAACAACAAATGCATGGTAAAAACATTAAAGCAGGGGTGTCAAACATGCGGCCCGTGGGCCAGAACCGGCCCACCGAGGAGTCCAATTCCACTTTCCTTCCTGTCTTCTTTTCCTTCCATATTTCCATCCACCCTTTTTCCTTCCATCTGTCCTTTCTTTCTTTTGTTCTTCCTGTCTTATTCCTTCCATCTGTCTTTCACTCCTTCCTTCAATCTTTCCTTCCTGTCTTCTCTCCTCTTCCTTCCTTCAATCCTTGCTTCCTTCCTTCCTTCATTCTTTCCTTCCTTCCTTTCTTGCATCTCTCCTTACTGTCTTCTCTCCTCTTCCTTCCTTCCTTCCATCTTTTCAATGGACCGGCCCACACAAGATCAAATTGGGCTGTATGTGGCCCTTGAATGAAGATGAGTTTGACACCTCTGCATTAAAGGGTCAGTATTGTGATTTGTCTTACATGAAGAAAGTGGTAACAAGTGACATGAGCTTACGCCTGTGTGGGAGTGGAGTTTGTCTGTATGTATGATTGTATGTAAACTATTTCTGTGTATTTGAATGTGATTTTATTGAGCATGGTTCCAGTCCCAGCATTTCTCTTTTAGCATAATACAATTAGAATATGTCAGAATATGTTAGAATGTGACGTCTTCACTCTCCCAACACACATACACGCCCATGCACATGCACACATAAGCATAGTCGCTCACCCACTTAAATCACATATGTCACTTGACTGACTGACCCTTCAGTGACCCCTGACCTCCTAACTGTATCTCAAACCCGATTCCTGGGTCCACTCTTTCTCACTGTCATTCTCATCAAGCTCAGTGTCAGAGGGAAACCCCCCTAACTGCCCAATAACATGCTTTGTTCTTTTATCCACTTCCTATGAATTAGTACAAGTTCATGTTTGTTCTTGATTGGACTATTGTCATAATTAGATATCTCATTGCTCAATGCTCTCAAAACTTTAATATCGTGGTTCTCGATCTTGAACCTCCTATTCCTGATCAACTGATACATGTGATCAAGTGAGTATTAACTGCTGTAGCTGCTTGATATCAAACTGATGATTTGAATTGGGTGTGTATCAGGCACAGGCCAGGTGGACTCAAATGCAGAGACAGGACACAGGGATGAAGAAGTTTAATCAGTCCAAAAGGTCAGAAAACAGGAAGTCCAAAATCACAGGGCAGAAGGACAAAATCACTAGACTAAACTCAGAATCCAAAAAGCAAAACTGGTCGACACCAAGAATATAAAGTGAGATATGAACGCCTGAACTCTGACAGGAAACTGTCAAGACGATCTGGCACAGAAGGGAAAGAGCACACCACATATATACACTGGATAACGAGGCACAGGTGTAACACATTAGGGGAAGGGAGGCAAACAGGAGGGGAGGAAGTTAGACAAGACATACCAAAATAAAACAGGAAGTAGATAAGAAAAAACTAAATCTACCAAAATATATTACAAAACTACCGGGCCCTCACAGTGTGCAGGCAGAAGGACCTCAGGACAAAGGTTTGAGTACCACTGCTTTGGCTTGACTGACCGAACAAAATGTCAAGTCTAACACTGTTTTAGTAAATAAACAAAAACTAAACATATCTTCAAACAACCAAATATACTTATTTACATATTCATGTGCATATTTTTATTTTTAAGGTTGTTTCAAAGGTGAAACCCACTTCTACCCCTAATTGTATTGGATGAGGACATGTCTTGTGACATTGTATTTGACAAATAATAATAATAACATTTAAAGGGATGCAGAGCTGGACAGTAACGGAGTACATCTACTTGAGTACAGTACTTAAGTACAATTTTAAGGGATCTGTACTTTACTCACTACTCATTTTTGGGGAGTACTCATGACTTTACTCAAGTACATTTGAGAGGCAAATATTGTACTCTTTACTCTACTACATTTCTATCCATAACCGTGAGTACCCACGGAGGAAACAATGGAAGAAGACGCAACAGGTCCATCTCGGCCCGGGATGAAAATGACTTGATTTTACTTCGAATTCCTTTTACATTCTCAAAGGTATTAACATTAACATTTGTCATAACTCCATCTAGGACATTTCTATACATAAATGTAAGCACTGTGGCAGTAGTAATGCAATATTTAGCAAATGTACTCTTGTACTCTTGATACTCAAGTACTTTTAAAAACAAGTACTTCAGTACTTTTACTTAAGTAGACATCTGACCGTAGTACTTTTACTTGTACTTGAGTAAAATTTAGCAAGGGGTATCTGTACTTTTACTCAAGTAAGGAAGCTGTGTACTCTGTCCACCTCTGAAGGGATGCTATAATAACCCCAAAAGTAGTTTGTTGCCTGACAATTTAAGCCACATTTTACATATATTAATGTAATATTTTCTAAATATTGCTCCTTCTGCTGTGCATTATATTTGTTTTTACTTTAATGTTATTCCTGAGTGTCCCTTTAATCTTGCATGTCACTTCACACATACAGTTTTTGCATGAAAATATGTGTTTTATGTTGAAAATTAGGTTCTACCATTGTCACAAAACATGCAAATAACTTAAATCATGATTGACTAACAGCCCCATTATAAGATGGGGCTATGGCAGCTGTTGATGAATGCATTTCTTTCTCATGAGTTCTCATGTTCTCACACATCTTACATAAAACCTATAATTATCTTAGATGAGTGTGCCATTATGAGTATGGCCATTTATGACGTATGTTCATGTGTGACACATTTGATTCTGAACATAAAAGAAAAAACTTTTTTGCACTCCTTTTATAAATGGGATTTTACCTGATATATGTCAACCTTTTATTTCTCAAATCAATAAATGAAAAAGATCTCTCATTCATGTGCACACAGAGCTTGCCTAAGTGACTCTTTTCAGGCTAACACCCACATCAGTATTTGATTTTTATGAAATTATTCTCACTGCATTTAGTTTATTTCTACTTTTAAACTAAGGTTACGTTTTCAATTCATATTTGCTCTGATTGCTCTGCTCAGTATTTACTTATCTTATATATTTATGACCTCTTGCCCTCTGTCAGATGATACAGAGTCCCCCACTGTAAACTTCTCAATTAAACTTTGAAATAATGCTGCTTGAGACAAGCAATGGTGCAGTTGTCTCATGGTGTTTTATTATGGGGTGTGTGCTATATGTTATGTGCAATGTGTTTTTGTTTTGTTTTTTACCATGGGGTGAGTGCAATATTTAGTTCTTATGTTGTTTTGTTCATATGTAGTCTGCTGTAACTGTGGAGGCATTCATGCATGCAGCAGTCCAATATAAATGCCCTATGGTGAATATAAACACATAGAATCCCACTCAGCTGCCTTTGGGCAGATGTGTGCAGTTACATTGATCCAAATGTTATGATTGGTTACTGTGGCACACTCCCGCCCCCTCCAGGTTACAGTTCATTTGTTTGAACTTTGACCTCTGTAGCTCTTGCCCATTTCTCACTGCCAGCTTCTGTATCATATCATAGAAAATGAATGGGTGTGAATGTTTTTTGTCCGACAGTTTGAATAGGTGGAACAAACAGAACTTCATTTAAAACTATATTAAAAAGTCTTCCTGTAGCTCTCAAGTGAGGAGAGAGACTCAGGACATTACATTTAGATACATAAACAAACAAAAACAAAAATCATGGGGATATTTGAACTCTCTCCATTTCCCCACCTCCTGCTCTGAGTCTATTTGATGCCTGCCATCATGTGGATCCACCAGTTAGCCTGCACGGTCCAGCCCAGCTGCTCACACAGAGCGATTTGCTGGAGGAAGTGCTCCCTGGCCTCGGCCTCGCCCTGTTCCTCCTGGAGCGCATCCCGCAGGTAGCGCATGTCCTCTGCGGCGCTCAGCTCGGGGATGCCTGTCAGCAGCATGAGGGAGAAGAGTGTGACCAGCAGGCGAGAGTGGGAGCGCAGGGAGAGGTACGCTTTGGTGCAAGTGTCCTGAAAGAAAGGAGAAAAGGACAAGAAGGTAAGATAAAAAGATAAATATATACATTCACACAAGCTCTATGCACATACACAGGATTGATTTATTGATTTCTGATATCACCCATCCCATAAATGTATGGAAGGTTTGATGCAAAAAAAAAAAAAAAAAAGGTTATCAAAGAAATTGTGTGCAACAAATTATACAATGGCTTTGATTTTCTTTCTTCTGGACTGACTTTTCTTTCATCTTCATCATCAATGACCATCATTAGCTGACGCCAAAGAAAAATCACACGCTACATTGTTAGACTGTTTGTGTCAGACAATGTCTATTCACTGACATACGTATTTGTCAGAGACAAATAAGGGTTGGCAAGATGAGCAATAAAAAATATGTTAAAAATAGTTTTAAAAGCAGCATCAGGTTTGTTAAAATGTACATTTAGTATTTTTGTTGATTTTATATCATTTGAAATGGCATTTGCACCATTTTCTTTACCAACAGTAAGACTGAATGCTCCTGAAAATGTCAAATGGTGTAACCACAAAAGAATGATACATATTAAATATTTTATCCACCTACAGTGTATTTAAGTGGACTTATACAAATAATTACTTCATTTAAAAAAACTGTAATGTTTCCTGATTGACATGATTCCCCAGATTAAATATACATCTTTTATGGTTACACTACTTAGACATTTTTGCCATAATCCTCTAATATATTCTCTCAAAATGGATTAAAAGCAGAAAAAGAATGTGTGCAAGTTATTCATACATTTTATATTTTCACATATTAACCCTTTAAATTTGACATACCACATGGACACAAAATCCCTCATTGACCTGTATGCTTAAAGGATACGTCTGACGATTTGCTACATTTTTCTTATTCAACAAAAAATGCCACAAAGAGACCAACATTTATTGTGTGTGCATCCAAAGCCTGATATATCTTCTGTATATACTCTGTGCTATAGAGCTCCTCTGTTGCTTAGTAATACATTAAATGAAGCCTTGCACTGGATGGCATGTTCGTTAATTATTATGAATGCACCCACTGCTGTTTATTTAAACACACACCATCTTCCCATGGAGACTCATTAGAGCAACAATTCTGTAGCAGAAATGTATTCAATAAATATTTGCTGAAGGCTACTGATATGACTGACCCTTTGGAGACAATACAAAATGTCATACAATTTGTTGACAGTAAGAAAAATACATCGTTACAAACTTTAATTACATCCACAATTACAGCTGTGCACACAATCACATCTTCTCACCATGAACCGTTGAAAGTAGAGGCTTTTGCGGCCTTTGACCCTTCCCATGACATAAAGGAAGTCAGGCGTGAGGACGAACGGAACGCGCTCCCTGCTCACACCGAGGAAGTGCTTCCTGTTACCCAGGATGTGACCGAAGTCGATGTGTAACAGATTCCCTAAAAATACAAGAGCATCAGTCATTTTGTCAGGATTAAAGTGAAATGCAAGAATAAGTGCAGTCTCTGAACAAGGATTTATGGTTGTGTATACCTTTGTCTGTGATCATGATGTTGTCATTGTGACGGTCTCCTATACCCAGTACATAGGTGGCAACACAGTAACCAGCGCAGGACTTCACAAAGCGCTCCACAGTATTGTAGTGCTAGAGTCAAATGAGATCAAAGAAGAACAGAAAGAAATTCATAGAAAATAAAGCAATGCATTAAAAAAAACTATTTCAAGCATACTACACTATTTTCTGATAAAGTATTGTGGTGTGTGGGTGAAGCTTGAAATGCCTGCTTTCAATTTTTGAAGGAGCAATCATTTCTATTGCAGTAGCTCTGCTGTGTGGCTTTATCTTTTTCATTTATTCCATTTGACTTGCAATTTCCTGAAGTGGGCATTTGGACTTGAGCCACTCAAACAGAGCGTCATTTCTGAAGGCTGCATTCGTTCCTCCGTGGCTCCTCTGGACAGCGGCAATGGTCACTGCGTTCCTCACAATCTCAATCATACCTGTTCAACAGAAAGGTCATTCAGTTCACATAGAATAGGAGACTATTTAAAAGATCTAAGATCATTTGTGTAGCATTGGGGTATTTTACAGTGTCTGTACATCAAACTTTGCCCACATACTCTCTTTTTAATCTCTTAATTATAGTCCAATATGCTTTGCCATCCTGTATTTGACTAAAAAAAGGGAAATCCAGTTTACTTGGCTTGAGACTTTTTAAAAACATGAAGTTTGTGTTACAAAAAGTTGATAGATGTTGTTTTTCAGTAGGCAGATGAAGGATGCTATCAAGTTGCATTAAGAGAACCAACACTACCAAAAGGGGTTAGGGTTAGGGGCCATAGGTTATGCTTGGTATGAAATAGTTTGTAAGCAGCATTGTCTGACTTGATCAGAAATCAAATGTGTATATGGTTGATCTGAACGATTATACTCGAGGTCGGGGTGGAAAGTAATCATGGAGAGTTGGAAAATCATTTCAGGTGATGTAATTCATGTTAATTCAGGGATAATGCTGCACACTTGCTGACTGGTAAGCATTTGGAGTGTTGCACTTGGTTGTTAAGACGAACGGGGACAGAAAAAGTTGTGTAACCTGGCTCCTTTCCTCCCGATGCACTCAATACTCGATGGTTTCAGATAAAGTTACAGAAATGGTCAGACGCAGCCAGCTAAGAGTCCATTGTCAGAAAGCTGGGGGGGAGGGGGGGGGGGGGCAAGCAGTTCTGATGAAGTAAATGTAAATGTCTCTGCTGCTTTGATTTCAACCATTCTTTTTTTAACCCTTTAACTAACAGATGTCATTGGAATCTACCCTCAAGTCATTGAGATAAACTCTAAACTGAAAACCAATATAAGGGGCAGGAAGCATTTCCTTGGTGGCATATACTAGGTACAATATGTACAAAGCCTGATCCTACAATATGATGTAGGAATGTCAAATAGGTGAAGTAAAACAAATACCCTAAATCACTATATTGAACTATTCATGGCTAAAAACTTAATATCAAATTATTGGTCCCAAATACCAGGGCCAGGACACTTCAGGAAATTGGAGATTTTGGGTGTTCTTAGTCACTTATGTCAGTTGGCTAGTTGTATTGACTTTATAAACTGTTGTTCTTCTTCTTGTTTGAACTACATTACTGTTCGTACCTATGTTGTGTCCTGTGGAGATGCAGCCATATGGAACAAGGTTAAGGTCCAGAGATTTCTCCTGCCAGATAGAGTCCATCAACACCAGCGTCTGTACAGAAAGAGACACACACCAAATGTAAAACACATTCACCACAACATTCAAGCTATTAATAAATAAATACATAGAAATTCCCCTCACTTGAAGAACCAGCATGTCCTGTCTGAGGTCGTCCCCTTGTTTGAAGATGATTCCGATGGGTGTAGACAAGTTGGGTGACGGCATGGGAGAGAACTCCAGCCACAGAGGTTTCTTCTTCGAGGCCATCACTTTGCATTTGTCCAGCTGGGTAAGAGAGATACGTGTGTTAGTGAGTCTTAAAAAAGTTATGAAGTCCTACAATAACACACACAGCGTTTTCTGCCACCAGGTCACTGTCTGTCCAATCTGATCACCCACACAGTCCTGATGATGCAGATTAGAGTTTTGGAGTCTTATACCTACCCTGTTGCTTATATAGTCATGAATGTTTAATTTAACAAAGGGCAGATAAATAAATGCAAAACCGAATTCAATGAAAAAAAATCACATATTTATCATATATATCAAAGGATTATGCATTTGTACACACGCATATTTAAATATACAGTACATGACAGCTGCTACGCCATCAGCCCATTTTGATTACTCAGGAAAATAATGTTTTTTTTTCAGATGTAGAACTTTTTACACAGTACAGTATAAACAGCTGTGGATAACAGACACTGTAAGAATCACCAACATTTATTAACAGATCAACCCTGATGTTTAAACCTCAGATGTTTGGAGGCTTTTCTTATAGATCAAATCATCAGATGGCAGCCTGGCAACGTTTCTCCGGAAGCAGACGTGGTTCTGAGACCCATTTTCCACAAAAAGACCAAAAACTAACTCTGTGCTGCATATTCACCGTGCATACAGCTACACCACACAGATGACGTCCTAAATTCATTCTGCAGCATGACAACCCTAACCCGAACCCTAACCCATGACAACGAGCCCAAACATCCAGCCAGAGTCATCAAGAACTATCTTCAGTACATCTAAGTATAAGGAGTCCTGCAACAGATGGATTGGCCAGTCAGTCTGAGATTACATAAAGAGACAGAAGCAGCTAAACACAAATAATACCTTTCACTGTTTTCCATAAACATTTCACACCTGTAACCACATTCCTGTTTAAAGTAATATGGAATAATAACTTGACTCTGTGGAACGTTTCAGCGTCTTTTAACTCATTGATTCGTTTTTTTGTTTCAGTATAACTGTTCGCATTAACATTGTGTCGCAGATGTAGCAGGGAGCTGTTTTCAGTCGAAGGTGAAGGAGTTGCCAACCCCTGGCGGCTGTGGCTCAGGAGGTAGAGCGGTTGATTGGCGGTTCTATTCCTGGTTCCTTCAGTCCACATGACACTTAACCAACGATGTGATGAGAATTGGCACCTTGCGTGGTAGCCCCTGCCATCAGTGTATGAATGTGTGTGAATGGGTGAATGAGATGTAATGTAAAAGCGCTTTGAGTGGTCTTAACAACTCGAAAAGCGCTCTGTAAGTACAGTCCTTTCCAACCAATGCTATATTTATACATATATCACTGTATTCCTGTTCACTTTTTTCTTTTCATTTTCACATTATTACATATTATTATGTGTCAGAGGCATTTACAAAAGTTCAGTCAATCAAATGTGACTTTGTGCGAATAATCAGCCACACTGTACATATAAAACCACACTAATAGTAGCTAACAGAGAAATATAGAGAGAGATCGTTTTCATTTCCAGTACAATGTGTCAGTACTCTAATTCATTTACAACAAGACCCCGTTTGAGTCTGCTTATTATTTATTGTTCGTTTTGACTTTTCTATTTTGCTGCTGTTGCTGTAAATGTCCCTGTCTACTAATAAAGTCTTCTTCTTCATCTTATCTATGAGCTCCTTCAGTGTAAAACATGCATTTTAACAAAGAGATCCTTTCACATTCTGACTACTGTAGGTCAGAGTAGCAGCACAAAATGAACCGCTTTAATTATGTTCAGCCACATTTAGGTTAATTTTGGGTTGGTAAATATTTAACTCACACTCATTGCTGCTTCTATAACACCATATTCAGGTCAGAGTGGAAATGTCCTTAAACTTCTCTGATACAACACCTATAGTATGTTAAATCACACCTATACTGACCTCTTATGGTGTTTAAGTGATTTTTAGGACACAGCAGCTGGATTTAGACTAAACTGCAGGTGCAGCTTAAACCTCAGCCTCTTAAATGTGTCCTAAACCTTAAACTGCAGCTGAAGTGAATGACAGAGCAATAACCAAATGAACTGTTTAAGGATACAGCTTGTTACACTTTCCTCAACTGGCCAAAAAAAATCAAATAACAGAAACTATTAGTAACAAGTCACACCATTGATAGTTACATATGAATACCGTATGTGGTTCAAAATGTTTTCTGAATGCCGTTTCATTAAAGCATCAGGACCACACAAAGATAAAAAGCTGAATGGCATTACTATTCAAAACACTGTCATTTAACACTAACACACAACCAGTCTGCACACACACACACACACACACACACACACACACACACACACACACACACTTACCAGGATCCTTCCGGCTTTGATGCGGGGGTCAAAGGGCAGCAAGAATTCATCTGGCAGATTACTGTTTCGAAGAAGCTCTTGAAGCTTCAGTGGAGCTGAAACAGCAGCAGAACAGGAACACAAAGACACATTTAAGCAAATTAATTTTAGTGATGTTGCTCCCTTAAGGCCTCCTGAATGATTTTAGCCTACAGTAGGAGCCCAACTGACATCTTGAAAATCTCTGATGGTTATGTTCTTTTAAAGCTACTGAATCAGCTTAATTTGATTTTAAATGTGCTCAGGCCAAATGACAAGTGTAAAATAGAGTTCCAAGACACCTGGTACATGAAAGAAAGTTCATACATGTTCAAGAGATCTCTGTTTTTCTTTTTTCTTTTTTGACTTATACCGAACTACTGGGTTTATAGCCTGATCATAATTTTTGCATGAGGCTGTATCAAAGGCTGTAGGCTGTATCATCATATTAAATTGTAAAGACTTGAATATTTTATAGTCTAATTGTTAAGTAGTAAAACAATAAAGTTAATTAAAATCAGGTAAGTGATTTTTCTAAGAAACACCATTATTTAGAGATGTAACAACAAGAATAAGATCAAGTGCCAAACATGAAAAAGCCTGTAAAAGGAGAAAAGAAGCCACACCCTGGAACAATGTATATGCAAAAGAAGCTCCTCTTACTCTTACTGAGAAGATATGCATTTTAACATGATCACCTGTTCCTCAATGAATCACTGGCTGATGAGCAGCTGGTATGTAGCACCACTTTATATACAGGCAGAGGCAGGTGTCAAATTAAAGGAAATTTGATTAGACAAGGTGTTGGGTCACTGCAGTATGTGCCACCAGAACAGCTTTTTCTCTACTGGAGGGATGAACACCATTCTTCTTGAATATATATTCCCTTATTTGGGGTTTAGAGGATAGTGGTGGAGAGCATGTCATGTCACAAACAGCCTAAAATCACCCATAGGAGATGTTAATTAAATTTTCATCAAGTCTGTAATAAACTTGAAGTTTAAAACAACAAGTAGCCCTTTAATTTTAATTTAATTTATTTTCAATTTAATCCCTTTGCATGTGTCCTACCTGTGCTAGGGACGTCGTTTGGATAGTGTTGCTTAATGATCATAGCGACCTCCTGTAGAGCCTCCACAGCCTGGACCTGCTGGGTGAAGCTGTTGAGCATGGCCTGACCGCAGCCCAGCAGGTAGGCCTCCAGAATCACAGCCATGCGTTGGCGGAAATATGGACAACCTTCCACCTCACTGCGGACATACCAGAAGAAGAAGTGGCCGATTCTCTTGCTCTGCAGTGAAAGAGGAGAGAGTTAGTATGGACTGAAAGAACAGAAATGCCACAGTAGAGCGACACAGCATGAAAGAAGTGAGGTTTAGGAGAAATAAATGGCAGTTTAGAGCTCCCAAATGAGCTAATTTCAGTGTTACTCTTAAGCATCTGTGTTTTATTTAAACTTCAAATCTCGCTTCGGTCAAAAAAAGGTTTTGCTTAACATACTTCATAGTTTTGGTGTTTTAATATCTGCATAGAACGATGCATGTGCAGATTTTGACACTAGAAGGCAGTTTAAGAGGTGAGATTTGTGACATCACAAGTAGTTTGGATACAATCTACAGTGTGAGGTGTAAACCTCACACTGCCTCTAATGCACAAACACTGAAAACAGACTTTACAGTGATGTAGGAGAGGTCTTGTGTCAAGTAGTTTTAACTTATATGAATAAAAAGACAATGGTTCATGATTTTATTTTTTTGTAATCGGTAGTCACTCTCATGACTGTAAATTAATGATGCAGGCATTATAATCTTTCAGCATAAAATATGTTAAAAGATACAATTCATTAATTATCAGTGATTATTGAGTTAATAAACAAAATAACAGAGCAACAGTGCACAGATGTATTCGAAGTACTTAAAGGGGAGAAATGGCAACAAAATTGGCAAAATAATTTATTATTTACATCCATATGTACTAATCCTTACATAGTATGCAGGGTTGAGAAGGTTTGGAAATGTAATAGGTTACCGATTACTATTTACCCATTTAAAATGTAATAAATAATGTAATAATTTCAATTACTTAATCAAAGTAATGTAACTTATTACATTTGATTACTTTTCAAATGTCCTAATGAATGTATTCAGTATACAGATTTGTCTCTCATTTGAAAATGTATTCATTAGTTCATGTAGATTTTGAAATATAAAATATAATAAAGATATGTGATAAAAAAAAAAGTCAAAAGTCTGACATGGGCTTAATTGGTTCCATATAAGGATTTCAAATAATTAAAAACAGTAATAAATGTATTCAGTAACATACTAAATATTTAAAAAATGATGAAAAAACTCTCCTGAGCAAAATCTTAAAGGTGTGATTTCAGATGTAACCTCCTTTGTAATCATCAACATATTCAGAACTTTTTTAATTACACATTTTTTCTCAGTAACTGTAATGGATTAAAGTTACATTTATTTTGTAATTTAATTGTTGTAACTAGTTCCTCCCCAACACTGGTTGTATGGTATGTGTTGCAAACAGTGAATATTAGGACTCACCCCCAGAGCTCTCCGGATGAGGTATCGAGTGAGGAAACTGTCGTGGTAAGGTTCCACTTTGAGAGTCTGTATGAATAAACAGGATGGAGAAACTCTGTAAGTAATGTCGTCAGTCTATAGTCACAACCTCACTAACCCCCACACCCACATAGATGAGGAATAAAGGGACTTTCTGCTTTGCTCACAATGAACAAGAGTCATAAATTATGTGGCCACTAAAGTGTGTTTAACATTTTTCTCAGTTGTCTTATTATAGTAACTGACTGCAGAATGAATTTATAGCTGTTACACTATGAATTAAAATAACATCTTCATATCTGCAATCATTGATTCTTTTGCACCACCTCGGGGCAATTCAACAAGCTATAAACACAACACTGACATATTATCACATTATCACATATGTTGAGAAAAAATGTTACAACGGAATTACATGAATTAAAATGATAATGACTTATTAATAGAAATATGATCATTTATTTTCTATCTGTCATTTTTTAAGGTCAGCAGAACATACTTTTGTCAAGTCTCACACTTCTATATTGACAAATGATTGTGGCTAGATACAAACACATACCTGCACCAGCTGCAGCAAATACTTCAATACATCATCATTAGACAGGCTCTCCAGTCTCTGGACTGCTAATCTTCTGACCGTCTCATCTGCAAAGTCCATGCTCAACAGCTCCAGGGCCACGGTTAAGTCCAGTTCACCTGGATCCCATTTTCCAAGTAACCAGTGGACATCCTCAACCACTCCGCGGTTCATCCAATCTACACTGCGCAAGAATTGTGGGAGGTTGGAGGCGTAGCGGACGCTCTCTTCCCGGAATCTTCTGAGGCAAGCCTTGCTTGTGTTGAACACTGGAGATGGGGATCTTAAGGTTATATTATCTTTTGATTGGCCCTGGTTTGGTTTCAGATGCAGGGAGGAAGGATCTGGGCTGAGAAAGTTGGATGGGGGTGAGGAAGGTGTGGAGGAGGAAGGTGCAGAAAAAGAAGCAGTAGATTTGGTCGGGGAAGGTTTGGAGGTCAGGCTGGCAGAATGTTCAGAGGTGCTGAAGCTGTTTGGGAGAACCACAGGGAAGCTGTAGCGGTCCAGAAGGAAGCTGATAGCCATAGAATCAACTATGTCTGGATTGGTAGCGGAGGACAGTTTGTCTGCCTGATAGGTAACAGCCTCTTCCTCCACATCCGGGTAGGACCACATGTGCAGAGTGTAGGGCCCTTGAGTGAGCACAGACCTGCAGGGATGAACAAGTGCAGAGTGTCATCCCCATAATTACAGTTATTCACACAACATATGTATGTTGACCAAAATGTGAGTTTTCAGATATGAATACATATGTAACACTAATGTGAAGCTGCAGAATCATATAAAAACCTCAAAATAATCTATCTGCATCATTACCGCTACAGTGACTGGGGAACAATGTTACCTTACCGTATCCGTACCGTGTTATTAATAACTTTATGCTACTTTCTACTAGACACTGATGACCTTAAAAATACATTTTCATATCCAAAGAACAGACCACTGTATTGTAATTTTGAACCTGCTCATATCTGTGAAGTCTGAAATGTAAAATTGTGAAAGAAATTCAACCGACTTGTGGCTCTTTAATAAGCCATGCGGGGATTTTTGGACAGAGCATTGTGCATGAAATGTATAATTTATAGTTTTTTGTGATTAAAATGAAGAAAAAAAGTCTTCAGAAATGCTCCTATTCCCTGCCAGAGGGTATTGATTGAGGGCTGTGCAACTGCCAGAGGGTCATGTAGGGAACAAGTGAGTATGTAAACTTGCTGTAGCCTACATACCATGGACAGGCATCATGTTATAGGCAGTGACTCAACATTTAGTTATGTTTACGCAATTTAATGTGAGGCAGGCGAGCAACTAGTTCAAGTTCAACTTCAAGAAATCTTTCCAGAGGGGCAATCTGTGGTGCAGCCAGCAGCAAAACGATAAAAATAACAATAACAAACTAATTATCTATCTAACCTGCTGACACTTTGAGATTGCTGAAATGTAAAGTGCAATACAAATTAAATGTATTATTATTATTGATGGCTTGATGGAGGATGTGTTCATGTTTGTAACTTAGATAAGAAGGAGCCTTTAGCAGGAATACTAATGTCAGTTTTTCAGAGTCTTGTGTTGTTTAGCAGGATGCTAGCAGGCTCAGTGTGACCATCATCTTCCTATGATTTAACTGACATCATAACGTTATGCAAAGATTTGATTTACTGATAACTAACACTATTCTGTTGAATTCATGCAAAACTAAGGGAATCATGAACCCAGAGAATTTCAAATGAACTCCATTTTTCTCCATTTTGGTTTCTGATTTTTTTTCTCAAAGGAGAAGACCGGACAAGTGATTTACCTAGCAAATACGTATGCTACAGTAGACAATCCTATTTAATTTCAGTTGGACTTTAAAACAAATGACATTGTACAAAAAGACAATGACAAGTACCTGAAAAGTAACTGACCTGTGATCTATGAGGAGAAGATTGACAAAGTAGAGTTCCTTCCCCTTCCCTTTCTGCTGGTCTGGTGCTTTATTGCCTGAGGTCAATGGTGGCTTTGTGTCTTTGGTTACAGGGGAGCTGTCATTACCACTGGCAATAATTGTGAAACCCAGCTTGGCTCCACGTGGCAGATCCCTGAGGAGAACATCAAAATCAAGCCACTCATTCCACAGTACTTCGTCTGCGAAGGCCTTAGAAAGGGAAGACACTGAAGAGAGAACCTTGTTACCATAAAGAATAGAGGCTTCTACATAAACAGACTGAGGGCATTTGCTTGGAAGTTTTGGGATGTCAAAGCCAAGCAGTTTGACACGGAGTTTCCTGTTACAGTCCCATAATGATATCATGTAGATGTCATCCACATCCTTCCCTTGGAGGCAGAGATCTTCATGGGAGCTGAATTGGCCGCTGAAACTGTCAACAAGTGGCCAGTCAACAAACTTGACAGTCTCCTCGACAAGCTGTGACACAGGGATCACAGACAGGTGGAGATCCTGATTGGTTTTCAAGCACTGTCGAACCCAATGGAAATCAGTGAGGGGGTAGTCTCCAGATAAAAACTCTTCCCTTCCTGAGACTTTCAACGCTAGACTATCAGAAATGACGTAACCACATCTCTGGTCTGACATCACCCTTCTAAAAACCTTAAGAAGGACATTAGGTGTTGCGCCCAAATCAACGTGTATGCTGAAGCTGATTTGGTTCATGTAATGGAGGTTGACAGGGAGCTTTCTTTTTAGCCAGTCTAGTAAGTCGTTTGGGAAAGGAACGTATGTTACCCAAGGCTCTGTGGCATACAACTCGTAATCCCGATTCCTTAGCTCTTGTCTTCTTGGAGATGCCAGTTTCCTGCGGGTAAATGTTAGCTCACCCAGTCTGTCTGATGCTTCTTTGTCCAGGTCATGTCCAATCAGGTAAGAAAGAAACTGCTGTTGTTTCTGTTTCTCCTCTGAATCAACTGCCACCAGCGGTTTTACCACTATGTGTGCCAATAGCTGGTCAGTGTCATCACATGACCATGGAATGTCTAGTGTCCTGATAACTTGACAGTCATCGTAGGCCTCATACCAGTCCTCTCCCCTGGCATATAGCAGAGTGTATTTCTCTGGGTCCAGTATTGCAAGTGGGTCTGGATGGCAATTCTGCTCCTGTGCCTGAAGGTATAGAAACAAACATTTGAAAAATCTTGTGGTGGCAGCTTAATTATAGGTTTAAAAAAGACTAAGAGTCTACAGTCACAGGAACCACGCAACTAGAATATAAAAAGCAGTGAAAAAGGTTTAAACAAGTCTGAGAGTCTGAAATAAATTAAAAAAGGTGTTGCATTACAGTTATACTGGGGCCCATTGATTCCAAGCTCAAGAGGGAAATGGAAGGGACCAAGAAGGTACCCTTGTCTTACCCTCTCAGTAGGGCAAATTGTGTCAACAAAAAGCACATAACTTGAGTAGTACTTGAGGATGCCAGAAGGTTACACTACAGGGAGATGAAAAGGGTAAATAGATCTAGGGTATTGAAAAATAGAATATGTATGTGTGTAATGTATACACACACACACACACACACACACACACACACACACACACACAGAGAGACAGACAGATATATTATGTTGAATATATTTACTTCATCTGGAATGTGAAAGAGGATTTAATGCATCCTCAAGAGAGAAAGCTGTTTAAGTGAAAGTAGATATCTGTAATATTTACTGAACAAAAGTGGTGGGCCGGCAGATGATGAGTATATTGAAAAAAATCATCTGAGGGTTTTACCTCAGACAGAGAACAAAGAACAATGCAAATTTCAAACACACTTCTGAACAACAGGTTACCTGTTCCCAGTGGTTTTCCTACCTGCATGCAGATGCGTAGTCGTAGCTGGTGGACACTGCATTGAGCAGGGAGGACGACTGACACAGACCCAAAATCCATATCCACATTGTAGTCCTCTTCACCAGGCTTAAACTCACAGACAAACTTCAGGTTGTTCTCAGAGCAGCTTTGAGTCAATATACCTGATAGACTGTCTCCAGCACGTGAACCAACTGGTTGATTCAGGAGCAATGTGGGATCCATCACTACTTTTAAGTGAGCAAAACCTGAACATAAATAGTTTTTTAAAGAACTCTGTTCTTAAGAATGTAACCATGTGTAATGATTTACAGGATGGTAATATGGCATTGCCAGTAATCTATGGCAAAGCAACGTATTAACTAGATCTCTTAACAGGCTCTCTTAAGATTCTGAGGTGGAGTGTGTGTGTGAGTCTGCACCTGTTTCACTGTTTGAGAATGTGAGTTCCCTTTCTGTGACTTCCTCATTCTTTTATATCACCATACTGAAACACCAACATCAGTAAATACATTCACTGAGAATGTAAATGATTGGACTTCCTTGTTCCCTTTTTGCACATAGATAACAAATTATAATAGCCTGACATTTCTGACATTTTCATAGTGTCGCCTGTGTAATGTAATGTGTAGCAGTTTGACAATGGTTTACTTGACAATAAATATGATACACAATGAAAATAATAAAACAGGTCAAAACGATGCATTGTTGAATGTCTCACAGGAATGTGCCAAACTTGTTTGGGTTGTTTGGCTTGCGGTCAAAGCACAGAGCAAGTCTGTGAAGGTGCTGTCAAATGGAAGGTGGATTCAACTTAAATTCTAAAACTGGAAATAGCAAAAAGAAATGCAAGTTTAAGTGTATAACCTATTTTAAGTGGATTACTCCTACTACATGTCACTGTGATTAGTATTACCAGTCTCCAACATATAGTACAGTACTCTGTATGTATCACTTTATTCCAAGTACTTTATTATAGACATTCTGGCAAAATCTCAGTAAGTCAAAGGAGTGTTGTTTGCACTTAAATTGAAAAGAACACTTTGTTTTACTATTAACTGCTTGCTACTGGTTCCAAGGCCAAAGGAAAATGCCTGGGAATTAAAGATCACCCTTGTATCTTGTATTAAACATTATAAAATAAAATAACAATTAATAATAATTATGGCTGTGTTTAAGCACTCACAACAGCACGATTACAGTTTTGAGGTAACATGCTAAAAGTCACTGTTGAGTTTTTCGATGTTTTTTTTTTTACCATGGACATGGATCCTTCCCTAGCCTTCACCAAGTGCTGCAAGTGCCTATAACCATACAAAATGTTTGATTATGCTTTAGTTACTACAAGCAGATACTATATTGTAGTTATTGAAGGGAAAACAAGTGAAATGTGTTCTTCTGCAGATAACTTCAGTATCGACATTTTGTGACATCATTCTTCTGGTTCACACGTTCAAGATCAACACTGATCAGTGAATAGGTCAATGCTACATTCATCTGTTCCTTTATGTATTACAGGGAAGTGCTTAATAGTGTACAGCATGTTATCTAATTGAAGTATCATTTACATGAGGAAGTACAGTAGTTCTTCTTTTCATTCTTCAAACTACAGGACTTAGTACAGTATTTCCCCTTCAATAAGTCAGTCCCTTTTCTATAATATGACAGACTGAGAAATTCTTGTGCAACTGAGTTATACTTGTGTTGTAGTATAGCAAATGAGCATGAACTACGTGTGGCTGAATTACTGAGGTGTTGCCTTAATGTCATACTACATTTGTTAATAAATGCCAGCTTAAAGCAAGCGCTGCCTTGATCTCACATAAATGATATGCTGACATTTATGCTGTCTGATCTGGATGACTTTGAACCCTTTGATTAATAAACCAGTTTACACGCTAATGTAACCCTACCACAAGTGAGTTCATTTTCTCATATTTAAGGCGGGATCAACAAATGTCGATCAAATTTTCAAAGTGAACTTGCCTTCTATAATTTATTTAGCACACAATCTACTGTCCATGGCCGCCATGCTGGATGTAAACAGAGGCGCTCTACGGGCGCCATCGCCTTGAGCCCGCCTCCCCGTTCGGTGATTGGTTCCCTATCTCAGGCGAAAATCTTGTCTTGGTGGACTGACTGAGCGAAACAATCAATCAATCAATCAATCAATCAATCAATCAATCAATCAATCTTTATTTGTATAGCGCCAAATTACAACAAAAGTTATCTCAAGGCTCTTTACACAGAGCAGGTTCTAACAGAAAGAAACGTCAGGCAGAACCAGACTCAGAGAGGGAGAACATCTGTCTTGACCGGTTGGGGTTGAGAGGAGAGAAAAGAGGCTCTGCCTCCCATTCTACTTTTAGATACTAGGAACCACAAGTAGACCTGCATGCTGGGAGCGCAGTGTCTAGTAGGTTCATAAGGTACAAAGTGAAATGTCGCTGGAAAGAGAGCATGGGTTTACCCAGGCTAACCCTTTGAGGCTGTCACTTTGGTAAATAGTAAATGAACCGGATTTTATACAGCACCTTTATTAGTCATCAGACAGCTCAAAGCACTTTACACTGTCAAAGTCCCCCCCCCAGATATAAATGGGCCCAAAGTAAACTCTGTTACAGTTGTTACGACCGGCTCCAGGCCGCAACAAAAGAGGGAGATGTACACGGACTGAATATCAAACAATCATCTTTTATTAAAGAAGGCTAACAAAAACAACTAAGATGAGGTGTGGAAGTCAGTATCAGTAGTGTCTGGAGGTGTAGGAAAGCAGTGAGAAATATGTGGTGCATGTTGTCAATGTTAAAACAAGATAAAGAAACACAACAAAAACAGACTGAGGGTGGTGTTGGCTGAAGAGACCAGCACACAAATCATCTGGGCAGGCGGCTTAAGTAACTTGGGGAACACTGGCCAGGTGTTCCCAATGAGCTCATCACCTGGCACCCTGGCTCCGCCCAGCCAAGGACCTGCAACAGACACAGACAATACACAGTACCAAGGCAACAGGCTCTGGGGCCGTCACACAGTACATTATTTGCAACATTTATTTATTCTTTTTCTTATTGTACATAATCACAAAAAAACAAACACAAAAAAACAAGACCAGTTGGTTACAGGGATAGTCAGTGATAGTGTCTATAATGACAATTCTGCAATTTTCTGTAATAGTCCCAGTAATATTTGTTGTTAAAATCTACTGAAGTAGTTTATAACATGATATGGTTAAGCAGCAAAAAGGTTATAAATACAGTTGCAAGATGAATACAGTACATTCCACTCATATCTTTGGATGTTTGATTTTAAAGAGAGCTTATTTTAATTAGAATTGTCCCTATTCTAATGATCTGTTAACCCCGTCCTTTATTTTCTGTGGACTCTGCATTGAGTGTTTTGTCAGAGTTATTGTTATTCAAGGTGCTTTAACTGTGCACCTTCCCCATTGCCTCTATTGCACCCCCCCCCCCCCCCCCCCGTAACCTTTGGCAAATCATTTAGATATAAATAACAACCATAAATACCAAAATGATATACAATCATAAAAATCACAAATACCAAAAATAGCGTATGAAACATAGAAACCGTTTTGGCATATAAATATAACATAAAGAATCAAATTATCACAAATTATAACATATTGCTAATAAAAAATATAAATAAAATCCTATATTACACAAATATATAAATAGAACAACATACTTATAAATCAATATTACCCAACCTCCTACAGTTTAAACCAAGAGTCAATACAATCGTGTGCAGACTGATTTCATATTATTCTTAACAATTTCACACACAACCCAGAAAAAATGACATATTCACAGTATATAGTTTTTTTTGGTAGTGTGACTGTTTTTTAAATGTTTGCATCAGTAGGCTACCATATAAAATGAGGTGGGCTACTCCTACCTCAGGCTTTCAGTGAAGAGACCTGAGGTCAACCTCCCCCCGCCCCTCTCCCCATGTCCTAAGCTGTTAGTTCACAAACTAGAACGAGGGAGCCCACTGCAACAAGGTTAATGATCCACATGGTGACATGATATCATTGATGTGACGTGCAAAAGTAATAGAAAACCGATCTGTTTTCCCCTTTTTTTGCTGAAAATCTTTAAATAAACTCTTGTTAAGTGGAAAGTCATGAAAATGTTAAATGGACTGCATTTATATAGTACTTTTCTAGTCGTATTGAGCATTCAGAAGGCTTTACAATATGTGCCAACAGCCACCCATACATTCATACATGGATGTATGGGATGGTAGACGCTGCAATACAAAGTAATCTTCAATACATTCACACACAAACTCACACAACCATTCACTGTAATTTGGGGTTCAGTATCTTACCCACAGACACTTCAACATGCAGACTGGGGCTAGTGATCGAACCACTGACCTAATAAATGGACGACCCATTCTACTTCCTGACGACTGCTTTCTTAAGGGTCTTGGAGAGAAAGGGAAGGTTAAATATAGTTCTATAGTTGGCTGAAACATCTGGATCAAGATTAGACTTTTTAGGAAGAGGTTTAACTGCAGCTATTTTAAAAGGACTGTGGTGCATAGTCTGTTAATAAAGACAGATTGATCATATCTAGTAACCAAGCTAACTAAGAATAAAACTTCCATAATCAGCCTAGTTGTCATGTGGTCTAAGAGGGGTATCAAATAGAGTACAATGAAAATGGCATTAGATTAGATTAGATTCTTTTTATTTCAAATGTGTGAAAGAAGAAAAAAACCCCAAACAAACTAACATAAAAAACAAAGAAGCACAGTGGTCTCAAGGGAGTGGGAAGAAGTAATCACCACCCCTACTCCATAAATCAATGCTTGCTAGAATAATAACTTCCTCATATATATATGAACATAATCTACATAATAATGATTTCTTATGTCAATATTCCTATATATATTTATATTTACTGTTTTCAATATATAAATCATTGCTACATTTTTCCATCAAAAATAACTACATACATGCATACATAAAATCACTGTTATATAAAATATAAAATAAATTGTGTCTATTTTAAAACTTATTTAAGTTATTAGTCCCATCATGAACCATACTATAGGCCTCATTACTTTTCATGATCTTTTTATGTATATTTATGACCTGAGTATACATTTAAACCTTTACACATCCATGTATGTAAGCATGTATTCATGCACATATTGAGCCTATCCAATCCTCTCATTGTTTCTCACTTGACAACGCCCTTCCTTTTTTAACTGTAAGATAAATACAGTGTAGTAAAAAGTACATTCTCCTCTGAAATGTAGTGGGGAGAAGTATAACGTTGTAGAAAATGGTGATACTCAAAAACACATTCTCAAGTAAAGTGCAAATACTCCCCAGTACATACATATATGTATCTCCACAGGTGCAACATCAACAGTTTAATGCAAAGCATCTCATAAAGCCTCCAGCAGCTTACAACTGTGATTCAAAAATGTTGTCAGTGATTAATGAATGGCTACCATACTGGCAAGAAGCTACACCTTGTTTTGTAGATATTCAACAAATGAGACACAGGCATGGTAACTGGGGAATTTTAGAAATGCTTGTAGGTATATTTTGACCTTCTACTTCCTGTCTTTAAGGCCTTCCTGCTCTCATGTTATAGTTAATGCACTGTCATGAGAGTAATAGTAAGGTTGATTGAACAATTGTAGCGATCCCTGGACTTCTGTACACCTGCCCCAGTCTTTGTTGCTGAGTGCTGTGATTCAATGCCTTTGTTTCAGTGCACCCAGAGGACTAGAGGGCTGAGTCACAAAGAAAAAACTAAACGTTTAAAACAGTCTCTCCTCCAGCAGCGTGACAGTCATCTTTTACTTGAAATACAATCAAATACTCACATTTTGTACTTAAGTAGAAGTACAGATATAAAGTACAGAACAGTACTGATTCAGCTCCTATACTCAAGTAAAAGTAAGAAAGTACAGGCTCTGAAATGTACTTAACCCTCCTGTTGTCCTCTAGTCAATGAAGGAAGGAAGGAAGGAAGGAAGGGAGGAAGGGAGGGAGGAAAGGAGGGAGGAAGGAAGGAATGAAGGAAGGCAGGACAGGAGGGAAAGGAGGGAGGGGAGGCAGGAAGGGAGGAAAGGAGAGAGGAAGGAAGAAAGAAAGGGGATTCAGGTAGGAAAGAAGGAAGGGGGGAAAGGAAGAGAAAGAGGGGAGGAAGGACAGACAGTAGGAACAGTCAAAACAGACGGGGTCAAAAATTAAGTACGAAAGTAAAACCTCACTGACTGACTCACTATCTGTGCACAGTACACAGCATGCGTTCATATGGTAGGAGTCTTCCTGCTGCTGTCATATTCCTGCACTGCCTGCACACTTTGTTGGCACTTCCCTTCCAATAGCGGAGCGCACACACCAAAAGAGGGAAAAAAAAGATTGGTTTTCTATCGTTTATTTGCATGTCATCATGTCTTCTTTTAATAAAGTGAAACAAGTAACGAGCCTGTTTTAACAAGAACGTCCAGATATGTGTGTTCAAATGTAGGGAGTCAAAGTAAAAAGTCGTCAGAAAAATAAATACTCAAGTAAAGTAGAGATACCTGGAAATCTGTAGGCTACAGCAACGAACCGTTCCCGTAAAGCAACACGACTACACTTAAACTGACAAATAAACCGATACAATTACAAAACAGTGTTCCCAAAATACAACATCCACAAGCTGCCTCGAGAATTGCCCAACACATTTTTTTCAAATATTGCAGCATTTTGCAATTTGATTGTCAAACATGTAAACGAGCTTAATGACTGGACTTGCTTCTCCAGTTTCCCTGATTGGATCTTCTCTTGCGTTTTGGTGATAGAGATGAGATGGCAAGGAAAAACAGTCTCCAGACCTTTTTTGTTGTGCATATTCATTTCCCTCCTGTTATCGTCATAAAATCTGTTTGTTCCAGCCGAATTCCATCACCGTAAAAAACTTCACATTGGACTCCACCTAACCCGCTTGAGCTCGGTTTTGACGCATGATGTTTCCAACTCTTATCCACTCCACTCTGCGCACACCCTCGCCTCTAGTCTCAGTCCATCTCTGGAACAATTTGAGCAGCGCCATTCTCATCTCCGCGTTCCTCAGCCCGTACACCAGCGGGTTGATGCACGGTGGCACTATAAGCATCACCAGCAGGGACATATGGAGCGTGGCGGCCGTTGCCGAGAGGATCTCATTCCCCTTACGCACGCCTTGAGTTTGAGAGGACAGTGACACCATAGCCACGGTCCCCTCGACTTCCCACAGTACGTCTGAGGTTGATTTGAGCAGCAGCGGCAATAACTGCAGAAACAGCATGCCACAGTAGAAAATCACAGTTTTACGCGCTGTGGTGTTGACTGCGTTGAACGGCATCACTGCGTTACGCGCGGCTTGGTACATCCTCGTGTAAGAGAAGGCATAAACCAGAAGGCACAGCAGCAGAGTAAAGGTACCCGTGATTTTCCGATAGACAGCAGAGGCGCGCGGGAAACCCATTTGCTGCTCCATCGTGTCCGGTTCGCACAGTAGCCCCCTGGTGAAATGATCATAATGTTCCGTTCCTGTGCTGTGCAGCAACACGATGTTGACGACACCGATCGACATAGCGTAAACCCAAATGAGGCTCAAGACTAACCGCAAGCGCACAGGAGTGAGGATGACCAAGTAGTGGATGGCGTGGCACACGTACAGGTAGCGCTCCAGTGCCATGCAAGTGATGGTGACGAGGCTGGAGAAGATGCTGGTGGTCCCTACAAAGTACTGGAAGTAACACCAGGTGCTGAAAGCCATCGTCCGGCGTTGGACTAGTGAGTGGATGACAGCGGGACCGAAGGTGAAAGACTGCATAAGGTCGCTCAATATGAGGTTTTTAAGAAGAGTGGAACGCGGCTCCCAGGAGAGATCATCCGAAAACCCGAGGCTGAACAGACTAAACCCGTTAATCAGAAACGAGACGAGAGTCAGCAACACAAAAACACATATGAGAACTGGGATTGCTTGTCCATATGGCAGTGCGGATAGAAAAAGGCAGTGGTCAGCGTCCAGGTGCGGCTCAGTTTGGTTCTCCTCAGTGAACCAGTTGCATTGTCCGGTTCGATTGTTTGCCGTCATCACCGCTTCCGTTGGCATGTCTGTCGGAACAGTCAGTCACTTATGTTCTAATCATCCTCTTCCTTGGCGGAGACGTTGTATATGCATGGTCTGCAGCGTCCAGCGTCTCTGGCCATCTATGACTTCACAACATCTACACACACGCGCGCGTCTCTGTGTGTGTTTCATAAAGTGCAGACTTGGAAACATCTGGAGCGCTCCAACACGCGCTTTTACGCACCTGTTGAACAGCTTCTAGCTTACTGTGGAGAATAACATCATTATATATTTTGACGAGGGACAGGTGTTTAAGAGAGACAAACCGATTCTCTGTCATCTATCAGCTTTTCCTTGCAGGCCAGAATTTAAAAAAACAACAATAACAACAGTCTCTTTTGACCAAAAAAGTTTAATCACTAATCAGAAATGTACAGGTTTAGGTCCAGATTTGAGAATTCACATCAGCCTCTATAGACCTTTGTCATAATAGACACAATGCTTTGTGATGTTTAAGCATCTTTTTTCACTTTTCAAATGTTCCTAAGTCACTATTCTCGCATTTCTGTCTCATTGTCAGTTTGTAGCTGATCCTTGGGCATCCTAATCCTGTCTGGGAACCAACAGTCTGTCCTCAGTTGTCAACTACCACAGAAAGAAACAAGAATCGAAAATGCCCAAAAAGTGTCACTGATTCCATTCAAGTTATGAAGACTTGAGTTGGTGAAATCTTTCCAGACTTGAAATTTTCCCATCTTGTAATAAACTCAGTCTCTTTTTGACTGAAACCAAAAGGTTACCAAAAGGTGTAGACTGACCCCTGGTGTTATAGACTGATACCTGCAGTGCAGAAGCCAGTTACTTTATAGATTGGAGGCAGGATTTATGCTATATTTTAAATAGGTGACAATTGTATGACTTCATTTATTGTATCGACCTCTAGGTCAAGGATACACATTGACTAATGGTGTATGTACTGAGTGAATACATGTATAAATGAAGCTGTTATGCTCAGCTCTCACAGGCTTACAGAAATACAACAAACACCTGATCCAATTCAAATTTTCAGGCCTTTATATCTACATTTGAAATTCACAAATGGCTGAAACATGATGCATATAGTGCTGGAAAATCTGATTAAATAATAATAATAACTAAATAACATTTACCTTCTTTTTTTTGTAGCAGTCCTTGGATTGAAGACAACAGAGCCCCGACTGATGCGTAAGGTTTTCTTTTATTTCTTTCACCAAACAGCAGGTTGATGCCAAGCTGCAACTTTATTCTTTGAGTCCTTTACGCACCGTGAAAACTATATTGACGACATACAAAAAAAACATTTCACACATATGTTTGCACATCAATATTATGAATGAAAGTCACCTTAATTATACTACAAAAAGCTAAAAAGCATACAAATATTTCTACATGTTATAAATATAAACAATCAAAACATCATACCTCGCTGCGCTCTCCAAGGAAAGCAAACATGAGATACGTGTCCTTTCTTCCATCATTAAACCTTCAACTGGCAAATGCGATCGTCCCTTCAATCGTGAACATGTGAACTGACCAAACAAAGCTC
Organism: Scomber japonicus; assembly: GCF_027409825.1. NCBI lineage: Eukaryota > Metazoa > Chordata > Actinopteri > Scombriformes > Scombridae > Scomber > Scomber japonicus. The sequence goes on along the minus strand of NC_070581.1, from coordinate 6,403,973 downwards.
TAGATTATGCAAATTTAGCATAAAGTGCCAACAATAATCTAACAGGCCCGAGCGGAGTATTCACTCACCGCCGGCTGCCATGAAGACAAAGCAAAACTCCCGCTGTGCCGCCTACGGGACTGATTTCAATGGTACTGGATAGGAATATCCGGTCAATTCACACATACAGATCATATTAAACACATACAAATTCAGCATATTTAAGTCGTTACAAAAAAAAACCAAATAAATAAATGAAACATTAAGCTCATAACCCATCCCATGTTATTATAAAAAAATATCGAACCAGCACAAACACAAATCTTAGTATGGTCCTTTACACAGGCTTTTGAGACAAAAGTTAACAGCCATTCAAATCTTTCCAATATACCAGAACATATACCAGAAGATTTGAAGGTTTTGCAGAGGCATTACATGTAAAATGGACACTTTTAAAGCATCATAGTGTGTGCAGTAAAGAAGGAAAGTGGCACTCTCTGTTCATTTCTCCCAAAGCACATAGCTAACACTTCTCCTGCACAATATATATTGTTTGCTCGACGAAAGATCTTTGGCCTCTAGAAGGATGTAACATGTGATTCAGGGGCATTCACAGTACAATTAAGGACATACAAATATGTTGTTTATCTTGGTTTAAGGTACATTCAAAAGATTTTTATTCAACTTTAACTAAAAGCTTGCTCTTAATGGACTTAACACCACAGCACAAATTCCAACTGTTTTGTATAGTCTAGTTCAATACCTAACACTGTTTGTAGAGAGATTTCTTTCAGGTTTTTTTTCCATTTGTTGGCTCTTCTGCAAGGTTGTCTACTATTTGATTATTATTCCTGTGCATTTTCTATGCCATTAGACCTTTGTTGTGAATGAGTCTCATTTAACATGTCAGCCCCTCTCTTTTTTTTTACATATTTAAAAGATAACACTAAAAGTCTGACTCTTATCACCTTCTTGAGACTCATACATATCAAGAAGGTGATAAGAGTCAGACTTTTAGAGCAGCAGCTATGACTGATAATGATGATGACTGTTCAAACAACACAAGAAGCGTATTTTAATCTCTATGTCTAAGTAAACATATAGACAGGTGTTTTTCTTGCTAGGGAATCAATGATAAGTCTTGACAGTGTAAACTTTTTACTGTTTGTGGAGGTTCAACAGTGGTAGTATTGAGACTTCAGTGAGTGCTGGCTATTGGGCTCTATTCAGCTGTGCAGATTGAAATCAAAGCAACGTTATTATAAATATAAGCCTAATTTGATAAGATATTAATTAGTTCTAAACCCCTTCCCTAACCCAACCAACAACAAACAGAAAAGGTAATGTAAAACGAGAGGCGAGACAAACAATACTCAGTACTGATGATCGAAAGCTTAAGTCTAATAATCTTTCTCTAACCTGTCCACTACAGAAGTTGGCAGGGTGTCCATATAGGCCAAATAAGGCTGCCAAATCTCTATAAAAGTGTTATATTCACTTCTGAGTGTGTACGTCATTTTTTCGTGTGGAATACAGCTGTTCATTTCTCAAACCCATCTTGTTATAGGGAGTTGGGAGCTAGACTTCCACGCATTGGCATTAGCAACGCACAAGGCCAATGCGAGAAACTTCTTTTGGGCTTTTCTTAATTGTGCATCAATATTTCTAGTGTTTCCTAACAAACAAATATGAGGATCTGGTGGGAGATGCAGTCCTAAAAGTTTTGTCATGGTGTCAGAAAAATCGTGCCAGAATATATGAAGTTTTGTGCATAACCAAGTGCAGTGCAGGAATGAGCCCTCGTCTATACCACATCTAAAGCACAGGTTGGATATCTTAGGTTCATATTTACGCAATTCCTGTGGCGTAATATAGGTTTGATGGAGAAAGTTATAATGGGTCAGTCTGTATCTGGAGTTAATAGTGGCAGTTAGTGATGTTGACTTTGGCCATACTACATTACATTATAATTTGATGGTCCCTTGTGATGCATTGTTAGGAACTTCTAATGTATTATGAATAGAAGATCATCTTCAGGGCTGCATTAAAAAAATGCTTGAGTCCTGGGATGGGCATACAACAAAAAGTGCAGACCTGAACAGGATTAACTTGAACAAAGGATCTAACAAAACTGAACAAATAGAACTAATTCATTGATATGGAAAAGGTGACTAGATAAGAGCAGGCTGGGAGTTTATTGGCTGAGAGGACACTGGAGACAGGGAAGGGCTGATGAGACTGATACTTGACTGGTGTGAAGGCTGAGGCAGGGCTAATGAACCTGATGCGGGGCAGGTGTGGAGAGAAAAATGGGCTGAGGAGGAGTGCAGGAACACAGAAGTGTTACGGAAAAACAGAGTAAACTGAAAATCAAAACCCAGAAAACGGGTTTGGGTTTTTTTTGCTCTTTTTTGGTCCTTTGTTACTTAGACTACGTTTACACGTGCCCGGCTATTTTCATAAACGGACATTGCATCCTCTCCTTTTGCATGCACACCAGTCTGTTTTCAGAATAGTTTCCGTTACACTAACCCGTGTATGCTGTCAAGAGCAGCGCAAAGCCACGTTAGTCAATCAGAATCCCGCATAGCAAAAACAACAACGTCACTTCATTCCTCCACATAGTACAGCACTTGTATTTGCAAATGCAAACAAATCCAAAGGGATTGCACCAGCATAAATGCGACTGCTATTCTGCATCCATGATCACCATAGATTATAAACAATGTCGCATTTAACCCAGGAGCAGTTTCAGCTCCCCAAATCTCCGTTTTTCTGTTTACATGCAAACGTGCAAACTGAGTTTACCAAAATCTCCACTCTGGCCGGAGTTTTTAAAAAGCATCGTTTACAGGGGTGAATTCTCCGTTTGTGTCTAAATGGAGGGTGCAAACGATGGTTAATGTCTCCGTTTTTAAAAATAACCGGGTACGTATAAACTGGGCCTTAGACACGAGTCAAAACAGATGGTGTACTTTGATTTTCAGTTATCTTGTCTCCTTTTGTTGTGTCCATCCAATAAGGTACTGATGCTTCACGGACTCATTTGGGGTTAGGGTTAGAGCTCTGGGTAATTTCATATTTCCAACATTTTGGTGTAGCTGTTGTAATTTCCCCTCGATATCTAAAATATTATGAAATACCTTGAAAGATCTGATTTGAACATTATCAGACTCAAAATGGACAGTAATGGACAGGCTGTTAGCCTTCAGCAGTGATGAGGAGAGGGATGGAGATGTCTGGTAAATACACTGCTCACCCCCAGATTTGTGGTATCACTTGTGGCCTTTGTCCCCTGTCATCAAAAAAGGGAAGAAAAAATGTATAGTGTAAAACAGGAAGAATTTATTTGAGGATTCAATGGATTTGGAAAGAACAGATATTGGTTATGAGGTTACTGTGAATGAAACTTTAAGTATGCAAAATATACTGACGGCAAGAATTTACATTACTGAAGAAAAGATTCTACAAGTGGATTACATGGCTTCAGATGTGTTCATCAAGTGCAAAATGATGAAACTCTGCTCTTTGCTTCCTGGGATTGTTAGAAGGTTTAAAATCTATGGTAAAGGTTAACTACAGTGATTAATTGTCATATTTTGCTATGTATTCTGCATGTCTAGTTTCAACCAGATATGGAATCAATTGGGCTGGATAGTATTCTTTTCTCCTTTGGTATGCAAATGTAATTGGGGAGGGGTGATGTGTGTGGGACTTATTATTAGCTAAAGTTTAAGGAGGATATTATAGTGTTGATTTGTTTTAAAAAATATGAAAAAAATATGAAATGATGTTGTTTTTTTAAAATGTGAAAAGACAAAAACAACCTACAATAACTAGTTGTCTGAATGTTTCACCTCTCATCACTCCCTCTGCACAAACCCCCCCCCCCCCCCCCCCCCCCCCAACTCTCTGGCACCTGCCAGAGTTCATATCTTTGTGTCCACCCCCCTAACGCTTCACTGCATTAGGAAGGTTATTGAGGAGTGTAATGAGTGATGGAGATGCATAAAAGACAGGAGGCAAAAAAGGGAAGGAATGGCGAGGAAAGGGACTAAAGAAGAGCAAATAAGGGAATAAGAGAAGTGAATAAGGGATCAAGAGGGTTCTAGGTTGGGGGGATAGAGGGCTGTTAGGGGGAGGAGTGATGGTATATCTCCATCCTTATTTAGAGTGTGTTTGTCTACAGGGTTCAGCTGACCCCCCCTCCTCCCCTGGGGTATGTCCAGGAATAGAAGGAGGAGAAGTGGAGGGAGAAGAAGGTGGACAGAGAAAGAAACGGCAGGAATAAGAAAAAGATTTTTTATTTTTTTTAAAGACAAATGATTTCCTCTTTCATTCCTTCTCTGCAAACCAACCTTGTTTCACCATTCCACATCTTTGTTTCCAATCTGCTGAAAGGAGGTGTGGAAAATGTTGTGCTGTGTTGCACAGCATCAGCTGGTGCTGTCAGTCAGGCAGCGAGCATGCACTCGTCGAATGTGGTGACATCATTTGGAAGCTGAACTCGCACCATGGCCCCTGGGGAAGGCAGAGGGGATGACTGAGAGGGGTGACAGGAGGTTATGATGGAAAGAGGAGATGGTGTGAATCAAAACATGGAGAATAGTAGGAGGGGGATAAAGAAGGAGTACTGAATATAGAGAAGAAATATGGAATGTGACTAGGTGTTTAGTACTGTAAGAAGGGGAATAGCTCTAAACCTGCCAAAAACTGAGATCATGTGAACAGCACTGCTCATTTAATTTTTTAACTGTAGTTTAAAGGGGAAATATGTAACACTGCATTTCAAATGGATAGTGCAGTCAATTCAAAATATTGGGGAAGGTTGTCTCCCTCTGTCTCCAGACCTATATGGGTTTTTATGTTTGGTAGAATCTATCTCAGTTGATCCAGTGTATTTGTTTGTTTCCATGGCTGCAACACGCATTTGTGTGCCAATGTTTCATATCTGGCAACCTGCGGTGTCAAAATGAGTGTCTGATCTAATAGAAATATATGAAATGACCAGGACCTCCTAACACTGCATTATGTAGTGTGTTTAAATTACATGCCAGCACCAGAATTGAATGATTGAATGATGAATAAGCAGCGTGGAATCACACAGGGCAAAACACTGAAATAGACATTTCCAAGGAGAAAATACTGACTGTAGTATTATAGTCGCATAGGCAATCATTTTACTTTAGCATATTTCCTTAATCTCAGATATTTTTCGTACAGTAAATATATTACATATTGGTCCTTTAATTAAATAAGTAGTTTTAAGTTTTGCAGGAACAGGTTGCCTTTCTTTTATACAGTCTATGCAGATTGCCAAAGAGAAATAAAAGGAGGAAATGCATTTCTGCTCAAATGATTGTTTTAATAAATGCACTTAATCTCTTGAATAACAGCCCTCTACTCTAGATATACTCAAAGACATACAAGATGATGATGTATGGATAATGTACTTTCAAAAACTCAAGAAAAACAAATGTATTCCCTCGCTCCAAAAACACCTGAGCAAAAAAACCCCAAAATACTTGTTGAATAATCAATTAAACACCAGCAGGTGACTAGAAGACTACAGCCATGCTAGCAGCCCTGCTAGGTTGTGCTTAGTTATATGCTAAGCGTATCATATGTTAATATGTTCACAGTGATAATGCTAATATGCCGATGCTAAGCAGGTATAAAGTTAACCACCTTCACCATCTTTGTTTAGCTTGTTAGCAGGTATAAAGTTAACTAGGCTATGTTCACCATCTTAATTTAGCTTGTTAGCAGGTATAAAGTTAACTATGTTCACCATCTTAATTTAGCTTGTTAGTTGTTATAAAGTTAACCATGCTCATCATTTTGTTTAGTTTGTTAGCAAATATAAAGTTCATTATGTTCATCATCCTTGTTTAGTTTGTTAGCAAATATAAAGTTCATTATGTTCATCATCCTTGTTTAGTTTGTTAGCAAATATAAAATTAACCATGTTTACCATATTTGTTTAGCCTGTTAGCAGATATAAAGTTAACCATGTTCACCACAGTCTTTTAATTTGTTAGCAGGTATAAAATTACCCATATTTGCCATCTTTGTTTAGCTTGATAACATGTATGAAATTACCCATGTTTACCATCTTTGTTTAACTTGTTAGCATGTATACATTTAACCATGTTTATCATCTTTGTTTAGCTTGTTAGCAGTTATAAATGACACGCTCACCACCTCTGTTTAGTTTGTTAGCTTTGTTTTGCTAATTAGAACTAAACATCAGCAGCAAGATGATGTTGGAGGTCTTTGGAGGTGGTCTGTGGGTTGTCTTTGACCGTTCTCAACATCTTTCGCCTTTGCCTCTGATATTTTTCTTGGGCCTGCCACTTCTGACCTTAACAAGAACTGTGACTGTGGTCTTGCATTTCCTCACTATGTTCCTCACAGTGGAAACTGAAAGCTGAAATCTCTGAGATAGCTTTTTGTAGCCTTCCCCTAAACCATTGTGTTGAACAATCTTTGTTTTCAGGTCATTTGAGAGTTGTTTTGAGGCCCCCATGTTGCCACTCTTCAGAGGAGAGTCAAAGAGAAGAACTTGCAATTGGCCACCTTAAATACCTTTTCTCATGATTGGATACACTCATCTATGAAGTTCGAGGCTTAATGAGCTCACCAAACCAATTTTGTGTTCCAATGAATCAGTGCTAAGTAGTTACAGGTATTCAAATCAACAAAATGACAAGGGTGCCCTATTTTTCACATCTGATTTAATTTCATGCAACTTAATAGGTGCTACACTAAAAATCTAAACCAGCTTTTATTAGAAAATGAATGGCATGGCACTGTGATCATTTTCTGTGGCGTTCATAATTATTTTTCATACTACTGAAATTAACTCAACGGTTAATTATTGGGTTCCAATAATGAATAAATCATCTAAAAATAACATAACTATCTACCCAAGCTGCTGTGCAAGTACATTTTCACTCCATGCAAACTTCATTCAACGACGAGAAGGGGAAAACTGGTGTAGTGAGCAATATATATCTTAGTCGGTGAATGTTTTCGCCACTAAATTCTGCCCTGATCTTGATGCTGATACAATGTGTGGATTTGAAGAAAATTTGTTGCACAAACGTAACTTCGGCCAGTACACTGTTAACTTTAAACCATCTTACATACATAATCCAGTCAAAATTTTGGACATATCCCCATGAACAAGAAATGGTTTTCAAATTTTGTATAAATCTACATACATGAGTGAAGCCAGGTCTATCTAGCTCAGAGATTCTTGTCACCACCACATTACAAGGAAAGTGAATTGGTGGTGCTCAAAGTGATGAAAAATGATATTTAAAGCTCTACCATGGCTCTAAGAATATCAGTGTGGTCTGTCCAGACTGAACTATGTCAACAATTGTTAGATGGATTACCAGGAAATGTATTACTGGCATTCATGTTCCCTTCAGGATGAACTGTAATAATTAAGGTAATTCTTTAACTTCTAATACTTATAATATATATATAATAATATATGGTACAAAAATTGTGTGCAGTTATTAAGGAACAAATGAGGAACAACCTAAAATTGATGAATCATTAATAAATGCTTCCAGAATAGCTGAGAATTGAGGACCAAATAAAAGATAATGATGAGTTTCTAGAGACCAGACTGGGAGATACCATTATCACTGAATCATTAGCTAATGATTGGTTCTGTGAAACCATCATACTGACCACTTTCTTCAAAAGTTTTTCCTGATTAACTCAGACCTGCCTAGCTCAAGCAGAGAACCCATGGGTGGCCAGTCTAAATTGTGTTTGTCAAAAATGTTTTTGTTGTTCATGGTTGGTCCAAAGAAGAAAAAGAAAAAAAAATCTAGATCTGCAACAATTAGTCAAATAATTGATTAGTCAAATGACAGAAAATAATCTGCAACTATTTTTTATAAATGTTCAATTGTTTGTTCAATTAAAAATCTAAATTTTAGTACGCTGATCATCATGAGAATATTTGACACACTGAGATACAATTGATACAATTTAATGATTTAAGTTAACAGTACATTTCTTTCTTTCTATAAAGCACTGAATGACTGACTGGCCTCATTTTCATTTTGTCCTCCTAGCTGCAGGAAAAGCCTCAATCTTTATTGTCTTTTGAAGCAACAATGATTCTTATTTTTTTTCTGTTACTTTTCAATAATGACCATTGCTTCTTACTAACTGCATGTCTTGCACTCATGCTTTTTGGTCTGAAGATAAGATAGAAAATGATGAGCAACTGCAGTTGCTCTAGTCTCTAAGCCAATGTAACAGCACTCTGTGCATAAATAGAATTCCAGTGAAAGCTTCTTAAAATTCCAGAGTGTTAAACCAATATCAGCTGAGACTCATCTGTTTCCATCAGCTGACCTGGAAGCTGAAGTGGAAAGTACACTTGATAGTGTATATGTTTGTATGTGACAAATAAAACATTTTTTCCACTATTTTAGTCCAGGCTGAAATATCCCAACAACTATTTGATAGATGATTTATTTTTTCATTTAAGGTCCCTAGAGGATGAATCCTAATGGCTTCAGTGATCCCTGAAAGTTTATGCCACCATCATCATGTCAGCATTTCTGTTAGTCCAATACTTTGGTTTATGACCCAATACCTGTTAATCTATTCTAATGACAATCCATTCAGACTCAGCTGTATTTTGTGTTTCATACTAATCAGCAAATGAACATAATTAACAAACCAAACTATGATGGTGAGCATTAACAATACCTGTTGTCATATGTGACCATCTAAGCATGCTGATGTTACCATTTAGCTAAGTATAGACTCACAGAGATGCTACCATGGCTGAAGGCTCATCTTTCCCTCCATGTAAGACCTCTACACAATGGCACTAAAGAGTGGTGAGAGTTTTGCAGCAGTATATTCATTTTAATTTGCCTTTAAAGCATATACTTTGTCCAGTATGATTCAGCTTGGTGAATGATTGATGTACTAACCATGGGTTGCATAATCACGCTTGTGGCTAGGTGATCTAATTTAGTCGTTTTGCTTGTTAAAGTAGTGAGAAACCAATAGCTAAGATGGTTAAAGATGAGGTACAGCTGTGTGAGATCAAAAGTCTATTTGCACGCCTCTTAAGTTACAGATGTCACAAGTGCAAGGCCAAGTCCGAGGCAGTGAGGACAGGGAGACAGGCAGATAGATGAGTTGACGGACGTTGCGAAAGGGGTAGAGAATCTGTGCACACTGGGAGGTGTTAATCTTTCTGTGCACGTTTGTCCGTGTGATGTGTGTATGAGTGTGCATGCGTCCTGTTCTTCTAATGTATGTGAAATCAAGTGTCCATCTGCACTGAGATGCCCAGTTGATCCATGGCCAAAATAACCTCCAGCTGCCCGATGCCTCCGCTGTGTTTTCTTTTTTTTTCTTCTTAAATAAATGTCACTGGGGCTTGTCTGTTATCTAAATATAAATATGGCGGATTGGAGAGTGTGCCACACAAGGGGATGTCCATCGGGAGTTTGTAAGAGGGCACAAACTAAAGTTGGATTTGATTGGCTGACTCTTCTGAGGAGGGGGTCTCTTGCCCAATCCTGATCATTTTCAGTAAAAGTGTAGTGGGATGAGAGGGTACTTATGGAGGGGAGGGGAGCCACAGTGCTACCTGAACTGTGTAGAAGGGAGACTTTCTTTCTCAGCCGTCTGTTGTTTGCACTGGTGTCTGTTTCGCAGCACAGCCGGCCACCATGGTAAGAAACCGAAAATTGAGATGGAGGTTAAAGGGAATATTTGAGGACTTATTTTTCACTTTTTGTTTTGGGAGGATAAAAAGCGTGATGACAGAAGATGGAAACAATTATCCGAAGCAAAACGAAATGTTTTCTTCTGCTCGCCCACAGTCACACAGCAAGTCCTCATCTGCAACACAGCTGGATTATCAGCTGGATGCCTACGAATGCTTTTATCTTTTGGGATTCTTGAAAGTAGCATTTAATTCGAGGCACATATGGTGTTTTGGTTGTTGGTAACTTTTTTACGCTTGCTCAAGACAGGAAAGTTAACTTCTCTGACTGATAAGCTGCTGTTGGAAACCTTCTGTTCAACTTCTGTAACTCCTCTCTGCAGTTTGTTGACAGACAGATGTGATTTTACTACGCTTTTGTGTTCCATCACATTGTCACTTAACTCAATACGATTGATATTTAGATTATAGGGAGCGACGCTAAAGATAGAAAGCTGAAACACAGCTGAGTAAAGTGAGACATGGCGCCTTTTCTGAGTGTCCTAACTTTGGACGTTCACCTTGAGAAAATCCCTCCCAAATCCTCTCCAGAGTGTCACCTTAAAAATAGCTTTAAAGTGGACGAATGACTAACCCCCTGTTGTTTTGTGTGACCTTCCATTTGTCAAGATTAGTGAGCGCCTTTCACGTTAACAGAAAAAGAGGGGAAAATAATTTGCTGTCGTCCTCAACTACTGAGGAACAAGGGTCTATAGAACAGTTAAAGGGGAATACCACTCAATTTTAATATTCTTCTGCAATGCCGTGATGTAATAGCACGGATAGTGTGTTTTCTTTTCTGTTTCATAAAGAAAATGAAAAAAGAAGCCAGCATCGTCAAGAAAGATTGATATTGGATGCATGACCTTCAGTGCAATTTAAAGGTGTGATGTCATTGGGTTTAAAGTCTGGATACGAGAACAGACTGGAAAGATGGCAGCAAGTGTTTGTTGCTAAAAACTGGAACAACACAGATAAAAACCAAGCAAACATCAGTTGCCATCACACACTCAGGTGTAACTGTTCCAACATATTGATTTGTCAAAACACTGAGTCTGTGCTAACATGTTTAATATTGAGTGGTGTTCCCCTTTAAGAACCATCATCAGCAGCTGCAGCCAGCTGGTGGGGGATTAAACATGACTTCTTACCTGACATAAGACTATTTCCAGTCCTTGGCTGTCACTATGTCAATGACAGCTCTTTCTCTGGCTTTAGGTTTCTCTTTTGGTTTCCTCTGGCTCAACAGGGCTTAACTAGAAGGAGGTAGAATGACCAGAGCGTACCACTGAAGGATCATACCAATGTGTATCAACTAAAAGACACAAAAACACATGTCTTTACCGCAATTTCAGACATACTTTGCATTACAACTAACCATTTTTCAAAGTCTACTGTAATTCTTTTCTTACCCATTAGACAAGTGTTCCATTCATTTCACAAAGTATGAAAATAACCCTATTAAAACTAGAAACCCCCTTGAAATAGGCAATACATGCAATATGATACAATGATAATGTTACTGTGTAATTAAACTTAAAACCAGATATCATGTTTAACTGTAATGTAAATTTAAAAAGACATTTGTATTTGGTGTCTGATACAGCGGATGTAAACCAGTGACTGCTTGCAAGATAGCAAAACCACCCATAAAACACCACAATAGGATTTGAGAAGTGCTTTTTTGTATTCTATGATTTGCAGTGAAGGGGGCCCAAACATGAAGGAATAGACAGGTTGGCAGAGAATAAGTGGCTGATAAATTCTGATACAAACATCTTAATGGTTCTATAGAGAGTTGATGAAGATGCTATCATCCTTAGACTATAGTCACTCCTTACATCCTGTTCTAGTTCTTAACAAGTTCAGCGTCATCATTATGCAGCTTCACATGAATATGAGTGATATGAATGATAACTACTGTCCTATTCTTTCATTCATCCACCACTGTCCCCTCCTCCCTTCATTTTAATTACTTCTCTTAAGCCCACTGACGCCCAAAGCGATGCCCGCTCCTTCCTGACTGAGGAGATGATTGCAGGTCAGTTTGTACTATCATGATCATGCATCTCTTCACATGAATCATTTAGTGAATTACACTTTCTGACGTTCCTCCAGTGATTGGACTTATTCCAACTGTTCCAATCCTATTGTTAGTAATTATTTTGATTATTAATGAATGGCTCTTAAATGAGCTGAAAATTCATGAAAAAAAAATTTCATGAAATGAGTCATGAGTCAGCTTGTTGTAATCCTCTAAAATGTTAAAATTCAAGCACAAAGTCTTGGCATTATTTTCAGCTTGTGTGAAGTTGCAACCAATGTCCTTCTCTCATCTAGAATTCAAGGCTGCTTTCGACATGTTCGACACCGATGGTGGCGGTGACATCAGCACCAAGGAGTTGGGACAGGTGATGAGAATGCTGGGCCAAAACCCGTCAAGGGAGGAGTTGGATGCCATCATTGAGGAGGTGGATGAGGATGGTGAGACCACTGTGAGATCAAACAAATAGAAAAGGGACAAAGGATCTTGTGTCAAAATGCAAAAACCATAGATATGATTGATGAAATTGAGCTTTCAGTGTTCCCTGTACCTGTTCTCATAATTATAAGACAGTGGACTATATTAGCTGGTTTGAGTGTTCTGTTGAGAGTACTTTTTTATTGTGTTTTTGATGCACACACTAATGCAATGCAATGATGCAATGTAAGAAAATGGAGGACCTTCTCACAGCTGAAAAACTAAAATAAATTGTGTGTAGTTTTGAAACAACTCCAGAAATGTCTTGGAAAATAAAAAAATAAGCATTTAAACTCAGGAAAAAAAATATTGTGCTATCTGTTTAGATTAACTGGCACATAGTACTAACTACCACAGTTAGTTACTGTATTAGTAGCCTATGTAACATGCGTAGTTTGGGTCAAGAAAAGGTTGTGTTCTGTTGTGACTCACATACACTTGGAATGGTTTTTAGAAAGTGGCTACAAATAAGCTTGACCTCCAAGGACACAGGAAACAAGATTATTGATTATGGGATTCTTAGAGCAAAAAAAACTGTTACTCACACATTACTCCTCTCTCCTCTTCTCAGGCAGCGGTACCATTGACTTTGAGGAGTTCTTGGTCATGATGGTGCAACAGTTAAAGGAGGACCAGGCCGGAAAGAGTGAAGAAGAACTTTCGGAATGCTTCCGTATTTTTGACAAGTATGACACCAAACCCTAATGGAAAGCCAAATATGTTTTAGCACTCTTAGTATTATATATAATTAACATAAGCCAAATGATTGAGACAATTTAGCATCTGTGTTGCCATTCCTTTGTTTGACCACCAGAGAGCACACATCTCTTTATTTAACTTTACTTCTTGAAGTAAAATCCATATGGAAAATGTTTATTTGTTATTGTTATACAAATTATAGGAAGGAACAATAATAGACACAAGCATGCTCTGTGAAACTAATTAGCAACAGCAGTGTTTGCTAGAATGCTAACAATGACTGATGCCAATCATGTTTACCAATGCCACCATTAAGGTGTAGCATGTTAGCATGCTAACATTTGCTATAGTTGGCACTAAACACAAAGTACAGCTGTGGCAGATGGAAATGTCATCAGTATTTAATTATAAACTAAAGTATTGGACAAATATTGACCTGATGATAGCGGTAGATGGAAAATGAATCACCAAGTTATATTTATCTTGAGTATGACATGAATGTGAGCCATGTCATGGCCATATATTTAGTCTTTAGTGGTTAGTAGTAAGACATTTTACCAAAAAAAAATCACACTATATCTTGTAGGTGCCATGGATATCCATTCTAATTTTAGTGGCAGTCCATCCAGTAGTTATATAGGCCAAGATATTGTCACATGTCTGTCAATACAACGTTACTGTTTGTTTTTTTCAACCAATAATATTGTTTTCAGTATCTCATAATCCAGTCAGCAGAGGTTTGTTTGTTTTCACATGGTGACTTTGATATTGCTTTTTACCCACAGGAACGGAGATGGTTTCATCGACCGGGAGGAGTTTGGAGACATTCTCCATCTCACCGGAGAACCAGTCGTAGAAGAAGATATTGATGAACTGTTTGGAGAATCTGACAATAACAAGGACGGAAAGATTGATTTTGATGGTAAGATAAAGCCACGTGAACAGGAGGAGATTTTTCTTTCCTGTGATCCAGGCAGCATTTTTTCCAAAAAGAGATTATAAATATCAGAGGAAGAGAAAAACATACATTCTCACTTGTTTAACTCAATTACAGACTTAATAATATACTATTTTGTAAACCCTTTTAAAAATTACACCTTTTTTTTGACAAGTAAAGGTGGTACCAGCTATATATTGAGCAGAAAATGAAAACACAGTCCACAATTAACTCTCGTTTAATGGAAATGTTCAACATTTTGGAAAAAAACAATTATTATTTTCTTTGCAGAGCGTTAGATGCTAACATTAATTCCACTCACATCTCATAGTGGTATCAATCTTCAAATCTCAACCTCCCCATAAGCAGTGTTGGGGAGTAACTAGTTACATGTAATGGTGTTACGTAATTTTATTACAAAATAAATGTAAGGGTAATCCATTACAGTTACTGAGAAAAAAATGTGTCATTAAATTACTGTTACTTATGAAAGTGTTGAATTGCCCCTAAATAATAGAGATACCCTTGAACCTTAAAACCTTGTTGATTATTACAAAGGGGCTTCATTATGAAGTCAGACCTTTAAGTGAGTGTTTTTTCCTCATTTTTTAATATGTTACTGAATATGTACATTGCTTTTTTTAATTCTTTGAAATCAATTTTTTTATATTTAGTAAATAAATCATGGCTTATATGGAGCACACATGGGCTTAAATGGTTTCACAGTACCAATTAAAGCCACTTTATTCATCAAATATCTTTATTTTATATTCCAAACTCTACATGAACTAATGAAAACATTTTCAAATGAGAGATAAATGTTGCTTTATAAGAAATGATCTCCCTTATAAAACATGTCAGTATCCATGAAAAACAGCTGAACTTAGATTTTGGTGCTTAATGGGAACACTTACCCTAACAGCTGAAAACATTGGTTAGAAAATTAGAAAATGAATGAAAAAGTAATCAAATGTAATAAGTTACATTGAAATAGTTACAGTAAAACAGATTATGTTCTGCAGTCACTTGAACTAAATATCCTCACATAAAGACTTTCTATACACTGTGGCCTGACGTTAACTGACTGACTAATTCATTCATCCATTCAGTCATTGATCAATCACTGTATGTTGGATCGATGGCGGGTTGGCTAATCGACCGTTGCCCTCTCTTTCTCCCTCCAGAGTTTCTGAAAATGATGGAGAACGTCCAGTAATGACACCAGCTTTACATTCCTCGGTGACCCTTCCTCTGAGAGAGAGAGAGAGAGAGAATTAAAACCAAGACAAGGGTGATGGAAATCCTCTATGAATCCCTCTACGGTTGTGAATATGATGTACTTTTTGAGACGTCAGAATGGATAGAAGCTGAAGAATGCCTTCGCCTTCACCCTCACTCAACCCCCCTCCCTCCCACCCCCCTTCCCCTTCTCATATGGTGAGGATATCTATAAATATCCGTTCAAACCTTTTAAGACGATGGCACTTTCCACCCTGCCTGCCGCCTCCTTTACGCCGACGACCCAGCTGTCCCTTGGCAGCTGTCGGTTCTCAAGAAAGGCTACACCACCTACTAGCTTTAACCCACCCTCCACCAACCCCCCTTCCTTCTTCTTCTCTTTAAAACTGAATCTCTTCTCCACCCTGTTCTGTGCTTTCTAAATAAATCAAATTTCTCCTTCAGCTCATTGTGGATCTTTGCAAATTATTCTACCTTGCATGCTCGACGCGTCTTATCTGGTCTGATTCTTGTCTCTTTTTCAATCTATCAAAGGCTTTTCTGGGACTTCTGGATGACCACTGTCTGCCTGACATCACAACTTTTTTTTTTTTTTTTTTTTTTTTAGACACACACCCACACATAAACACTGATGCACAGCCACACATTGAGTCACCACACACTCCGACACACAATCAAATGCCTGTATACTCGAGAGCTGTTGCTCCTATATACACCAGCTCCTCATGCACACTTTCTACACCACCGATATCCACCTTTTACACACACTCACACACACACACACACACACACACACACACACACATACACACACACACACACACACACACACACACACACACACACACACACACACACACACACACACACACACACACACACACACACACACACACACACACTGTTGTTCAACTACAATCAATCTTATCTCACTATTCCATATCTCAACTTCAAAATGCCTCATCACTGGACTTCAGAATGACCTCTATTTGCATACACACAGTACCAGTCAAAAGTTTGGCCACACTTTCCCACTGAATGAGAAAAGTGTGGCCAAACTTTTAATTGGTACTTCTACCAAAATCACTGTCTCATTCAACAAAAAACTGAATGTCATCTGAAGCAGAAATTTCCAGTTATCTGATTTAAATTGATCTTTTCCCACAGGTTCTCTGCCTAAATCTGTCAGAACTCTCTAATCTCTGTGACTGATCTTCAGGCAAGCGGTCTCCCAGCACAGAAATCAATGCCCCCCCACCACTCCCGAATGTCTCAGCTCCAGCGTGAGAGGTGAAGAGGCAAACAATTTGTAGCCAAGCCCCAGACAAGCAGTCGGAGTGCTTTCTCTCTATCTATCTCCCTGGTGGGAAAACGCAGGTTTCCCTCTGAGTATAGCCCGCAGCCCCCCACCACCTTTAAAGAAAGCAACATCCCTCCCATTTCTTCATGGCTGCTCTCTCCTCAGCATCACACCTTCCCTGCCTCCCTGTCCCTTTCGCTCATCTTTCGGGCCCTCCCTTCAGGAACCGCCTGCCATATAAGGAGCAACCAGGTTGTGTTTATCAGGCGACGTGGCACCAGCTTCTACGCTTGTGCTGCTCAGTCTGAAATCTGCCTGCTATTCAGGGCACAGCTAAAGGGGAGGAGACGGAGTGGAGGGTGGGGGGGGGGGGGGGGATAGGGGGGTCTGAGGGTTGCTGGGTGAGATGGGGTCCAGCCCTGCAGAATTTCTTTCTCTCGGTTTTGAGTTTCACGCCCCGAGTTTGAAACACCACCATCACAAAACCAGTAACCTACTTTAAAATCTGTGCCTCCCCCCTCCCCCCTTCTTGACCACTCTCTTATGTTTACAAGGTCTATATAATGGCCGATGACGAACTGCAAGATGTGTAGTTTCACTGTTTCTGTTTAAATTTGAGTCATTATCTAAGGTGATCACAACTGAAGGTTTCTGTGGAGTTATTTAATATGTTTTTATGATTTCAGTGCATTCTATTTTTCAGTATTAGCTATTTTTCAGTATGTCACAGTCCTTGCTCACATCCTACCTCTGATGATCTCCATTTTAACAAACCAGGTGACAGACACATTCCAATACTCTCTTGCATCTTTGCATTATTCCCTTTTTACATCTCCATTCTTTTTCACATAGATTGTACCTTGACCCAAAAGTGCCCCAAAAACTACCCCCAAGACTTAACTTCTACTACATTCTCAGCCACTTCAACTCCTAGAAACAAGAGCTTTTCCCCTCCAAAGTGTGATTGGCTTACCTTGGCCCCAGAACCCTAAAAGTTCAGGATACTAAATCTGGAGACCTGTGAGAGCTTGGGGGCGGGACCTGGCCGTCCAGTTTAAAGTGTGTCTGAACCTTCACTTGACGTCTAGTCTCTCTGTTGGGGTGCACACGGATTGACCACTCCTTTGGGCTTTTATTTTCCTTGGATATTTGGGGGGGAAAAGCTAAACCACAAATATGGTAAGAGCAATGAATTGTGCAAAATGACCCGTTGAAAATATGACAAGTAGATCAGTCGACTAGCCATTGGTTATTTCCACATGAAGAAAAGTACAATTTTAGTGTTTTTTAAATGAATAAAGCATGTGAGAGTATGAGTTGTAGGGAAGCATGTTTCCATCTTTAAATGTGATTAAGAAGTTTAACTGTTGGCTTCCCTTAAAATATGTTAAATTCTTTTTATCTTCTTCTTAGTACATTTTTATACTTACTTTAATTGCATTTCATTAGAATTCTTGCTAAATATATATATAAAAATGTATATATCTTAACCATTTCTCTAGTGCGCACATTATTCATAATTGTAAATTAGAATTGGGTGCAGATGGAGGGGGGGGGGGGAGAGGGGTGGGCCGCACAACTGGCAAGGTGCCGCTTCTGCTTAGGCGTCAAATTCCAAGGGATTGGATGTCTGCCGGCCATATACAGCCAGCGTAATGTGTTGAGCCTGAAATAGCTGGGCTCATTTTCACTGAGCTCAACAATCCTATAGAGACGCATGCACTACATCCTTTAACATTGCTTACTAATGAAAGGATGCCATGATAAACATATATCATGCAGTAATTGGAAATACAAGTTCAAAATACCTACAATACAATATGTGTCTAGAATATCCCTGTGCTGTGCGTAATGGCATTTTTCACTCTCCTGTGGTATCATAGTTTTTGGTCATATTAAAAAAAAACAGCCACAGGAGCAGCCTATGCGTCTTAGAGCTTGCTACAGTATATCCAATTAAACAATTAACATGGTTTTAATTTGAATATCTAACGAAGCCTAAATGAGGCCTGTGGTGATTGTGAAGTAACAAAGTGGCCCCTGTTTTCTTCCAGACTGACGCGCAACAAGAGGCCCGCTCCTACCTGAGCGAGGAAATGTTGTCTGGTGAGTACAGATGACAGTAACGCGTTACTATATCGTTACTGTATCCAGGAGCTAGGAGTGTACAGTAGCTGGTTATAAGTACTGATCAGTCATCACTCATCTAAATATAAATATAGAATGAGCCATAGAGTTCCACCTATAGTTTCCTGTTAGAATGAGCTCCTTCAGAAACAAAAGCCGGTAATTGGATTTGAAGGAGCAGAGTGATAATAAGCGTACTGCCACATGTCTCCTTAATGATCCACACAGGCTTATTTCCAGGTGTTGTAACCTTTTACGTGATGCATTTAGGATGTAGCATAAAAGTCCTAGAAAAATAAAATATGCTCCTATACAAAGATATATAACAGTGATCTTTCTCCAGAGTTCAAGGCCGCCTTCGACATGTTCGACACCGACGGTGGCGGTGATATCAGCACCAAGGAGTTGGGCCAGGTGATGAGAATGTTGGGTCAAAACCCGACAAGAGAGGAGTTGGATGAGATCATCGAGGAGGTCGATGAGGACGGTGAGCAACTGATAGCACTTTGTATTTTAAACGGCAACCACCGTATTTTGTATTTTTTGCGCACTTTATAAGTATCACACATCAGCACAATTAATCCAGTACCTGTATCTAGCATCATAGGGCACAAAGACCCTCTATGATAACGCATAATGAGTTGGATAGATGAGGATTAGGCACATAGATGCGCACAACGAACATCGATCTTGTCCCACCAATATGAACCCTATTCCCAAAACAAGACGTTATTAGTAAAGATAGTAATCTTTACTAATACTTTTGCTTTAAATTTCACATGTCATCATGTTATATAAACTATATCTAACCTAGGATTACTTAACTCCAGTGTTTCTTCTCACTGTGGTTCGTGCGTAAAACTGTGCGTAAAGACGACCATGATGTCGAGTCCCACAGGGAGCGTATAGCACTTTGAGCCTTTGGAACGGCTGATCATTGTTAATCAATGACATGGCTTCTTTTTACTCTCAGGTAGCGGCACCATCGACTTCGAGGAGTTCTTGGTCATGATGGTGAGGCTCCTAAAGGAGGACCAGGCCGGCAAGAGCGAGGAAGAGTTGGCAGAGTGCTTCCGTGTGTTCGACAAGTATGTTTACATTGTTCCTGCGCACTGCGTGGACCATTTAGTGCGTGTCAAACTGATTTCTTATATGTTTTCCATCTCTATGCGTTCATAATGAAATATACTTCTCTTTTCTTTTCACAGGAACGCCGACGGCTACATCGACAGAGAGGAGTTCGCCCTCATCATCCGCAGCACCGGTGAGCCCATCTCAGAGGAGGAGATTGATGAGCTGATGAGGGATGGAGACAAAAACGCTGACGGCATGCTGGACTTTGACGGTACTTATTTTTTTAAATATATTTTATGTGATTTCATTGTTTTTAGCCTCTTTGTTTCATCTTATTATCAACAGTCTCAACAATCTTACAGTTGAACTACTCCTGTCATAAATACTGCTTGTAGGAGACAAATCATTTGGACATGTGTGTGCTGCTGATGGTCACTGGAATGTCGCAATTTCACTAACACAACCCCATCTTTATTCTCTTTTCCAGAATTCCTCAAGATGATGGAGAATGTGCAGTAAAACCAGAAAGACTCATGGACATTCCTCCTCCTCTTCCCTGTGAACCCTCATTCTGAACACATCCGGTCCCTCAATTAACCCTCTCAAATCCCTCCCAACCCCCTCTTCCTCCCTCTCCATCTCCATCCTTATTGACATCCTCAACAGACAGCTAGGGCACCTGGTGATTGGGGGGAGGGTCGCTGGCTGGGCTTCATCTTTCCCCCCTCCCCAGCTCGCTTGTGATCGCATTAAAAGCCCATGGATGCTGCGCTGAAACTGTACGACGTGACAGGACGGCAAGGCTGCAAATGGGGGGAAAAAAGTTCACTGCACACACTTTTTTTTTTGCTGTATGCATGGCGATAACACGTCATCGGCGACCCTCCTGCTGGTAAAGATCAGATCTAGATGTAGTCTAGACGGAACGGCGGCCTGTTACCTGCTGCTTAGACCAATTCAATCAACCACTTCACTGTACAAAGAAGTAATTTGCTTGAACAGAATAAATTAACTAACACATGCTCACGTGTAGTCGGTCTGTCATATTTATGGTCTGTGTAATTTTTTTTTTGTTTAGAGGAATATAAATAAAATGTTTGTTTCTTCTTTTTGTCTATTTTGTTTGAACCACAGACATTTTTTTTGTCTTTTTGTGTTGAGCATTCAGACTTTTGCAGTATCTTGAAATCATAACTGGGGTCAATGTTGTATTTCAGAAGGTCTACATCTGAAGAGGCCTCACAATAATACGAGGAGGATTACATGTTAGACCAGTGCACATTTCCAGGGGTCATGAGTCATTTTAAGGGCATTTAAGGGTTTGACAAAGCGACTGCAAGTGTATCAGCTGTTCTGAAATCATAAAAAAGGTGCAACATGATATAATATCTCCTCTGAAAATGATGGTGCTCAATTTAAACAATCTACTCAGTATTAGTAAAACAATATGTATATTACTTTATTACAGTCCCAGACAGCATGAAATCAGGTCACTGTTCATTGTCATATGTAAAATGATGCCAATCACTTGTCTCAAATAACGCAGAGTCAGCACAAACTTTGACAGCGGACACACAGATCAATTAATTACCAGGGCAGCAAATTAAAAGGAATGAACAGCCAAATTGAATGAAGACGTCTATGTATGTGGTCAAAAAAAATAGTGAAGTTTAAGAGTTTATGAGCCGTAATTCGCCTCGTCGAAAGCTTTCCTGGCTCTCTTCAACTCTTCGTTCATGGTCAGCAGATCTTTCACCCTGGCGAACTTCCTCGGGTCTTTGCGGATGAGGAAAACGATGTCCTCCACCTGGACGCGTCCCTGGCGTCCGATGGACATCGCTTTGTGGGTCATTTCAGTGATAAACTCGATGACCAGATCCTCCAGGATGTCCACAGACTCGGTATACGGGTTCTGGTCGTCTCCAAACCCGTACATCATGCAGCGGAGCTCCTTAGAGAAGAGCCTCTTTCTTCTTCCGTGGCAGACGTCCGTCCCGCCGGAGCCGTCCTCCAGCTCCTGCTCGTCCAGCTCGTCTTCTTCATCCGCCATTCTGCTGGAAAAAAGCACAGCTTCAGCTTTAATAAAGGCCGTTTAAAGCAGCTTAACACTGAGCAGAAACACATATTAACATTATACTAGCTGTGTTATACCGTGCAGTTAAAGCATGGCTAACAAACATTACCTTGTAGCTCTTTGCTGCAACACAACACAACAACACCGTCGTTTGTATTGCCTTCACCGGAGCTGTTTCCTTCGCCTGCGGAAGTGGTTTAGTGAATAATTAAGAACAAATGTCGTATTTTAAAAGTGCCGCCCCCCAGTGGTTAATTCCTCACACTGGTTCCCGTTACGCCACAAAGTTTGCAGTTGTTACTCATCCGTAGCTTAACATGCCAGACGGTAGGTTTCAATTTTCTGATTCGTTTCTGTTTTGTGAGCTCTTGACAATGTTTGGAGACGCAGCGAGGTCAAACTTCATTCAGAAAACCTAACAATGTTGAAAAGATTAGCGCCTAAGAGTGACCACCTAACTAGCTTAAACTGTCTATTAAAGTGAGCTACGTACACGTGTGTATAAACTAGTTCATTAACCCATATTTTCACTTGCGCTTTGTGCCTACTAAAAAAGTG
Organism: Scomber japonicus; assembly: GCF_027409825.1. Lineage (NCBI taxonomy): Eukaryota > Metazoa > Chordata > Actinopteri > Scombriformes > Scombridae > Scomber > Scomber japonicus. Next base: position 6,381,705 of record NC_070581.1, on the reverse strand, counting down.
AAATAATCAGTGAGGTTTGGTGGCGAACGACGACAGCCAAATCATAAAAGTAAAATATTTAGGAAATCATACTAACGACACTTGTCGGTGATTTATGTAGATGCCGAATTAAAGAATAGTTCCTACTGACTCTATAGAGGTCTAGTGTTAACGAAAATGACTTTTAAGGGGTCTAACAACCACTGCTACTGTGAATTGGCGGATATATGAATAGAGTTCGGTGTAAAGTTACTAGTGTCGCCGTGTTAAACTGACACGTCCCGGGTGGAGATGTGTACACCGTCACCAGTGACAGAGTGAGGCTATTTAAAGCCCAATGAATGATATGTTGGTGTATTATCGTACATATTAGTTAACAGGGTAATATACAGGAGCAATAAAGTCAGCTAGGTAATGAGGTAATGTTATTGTTAGCTAAACCTGTCAAACTTAGCCTCATAAACAGATGGTGAGTGTCAGCGGTGCCTCAGCTAATATTAGCCCGAGGCTGTCTTTAGAAATGTCTACAGATACAGTAAACTCAGTTCTTGGTTATTAATGCGTTGGCTAACTATAGTTAATGTAACATTGGGTTATTACTACTGTTATTTTCAGCTCAGTTAGTGTGTTTTTAAGCTTAAATCACATGCACCCACATCCTAACCTGGCTTCTCTCTTTCCACATTTCCCCTTTGTTCCTTTCGTTTACACGGTGTCTCTTCCTCTCTTTGAAGAAATCAGCTATGGCTGGTAGGAAGGAGTGCAGGCTGAATTTGGAGATGACCTTTCTACAGTAGCTGTCTGGACATTGGACAGCTGATCCTGGCAGCCCTGTATGGCGTTCCCTGTCCAGGTCATCTGCAGGGCAGCTCGCACTGTTGGATTAGTTCTCTTCTATTATGTCTTCTCTATAGGCATCACCTTCTATAACAAATGGCTAATGAAGGTAAGTGACTCATTTCAGAAAGCACTGTTATCATACATAAGACGGAAACCATCAAAGCAGCATTTCTGATTTTCTTGTCTTGGGACATATGTTATGCCATATAGTCTCTCAGTGTCTCCAGTCTAGGTGACGACCCATGTCCACTAAGATCTAGATGACCATTTTCTGTTTCTCTCTCTCAGGGTTTCCACTATCCCCTCTTCATGACCTTAGTTCATCTTGCGCTCAACTTCTGCCTGTCGGCCCTGACACGATGGGCCATGCAGTGCTGGACAGGGAAACCCCGCATCATCCTGGGCTGGACGGATTACATCTATAAAGTGACTCCCACAGGTGAGGATTTCGGTGGACTCTTGAGAGTCTGAACCGTCTGTTCACATGGAAGCACCTATTCAAAGCAGGACTGATAGGCAGCTGTTATCATGTTCACTGACTGATCAAGCTCTGGAAGAAAACATTTGACTAAAGTCCATGTTGATAGTTAGGTGCATTACATCACACCAAAGTGGGGAGTTAGACTGTCCCATGTAGCTGGGATAGAATCTAATAAACTGATACACCAGTTAACAATCATGGATGAGCAAATCGTCCTTACAGTATATATCACATCAATTGTAAATTGTGCAGACACTTTGGGTTTGGGTAAATCTTCTTCAGTGTGATTCTTTATGCTGCAGCCACATCTAATTTTGACTCTGTGCATAAGATGTAAACACTTTAAAAATGTCTATTCAGAATGTAAGAGATCTCTTTGATTTCACAATGATTGTGTAATGACTAGAACAGCGCCTGTTTCATAATCAGTGACTGGCTCAAGTAGAAAGTGATACAATCAAGTGACATTATAGTAAAGATAATCAAACCACAGAGATTGATATTATTGTAATTTCTTTACTAAACATGCTAAACCGTTTGCCTTTAAAAGTCCTATCTCTCTCTCACTCAGCCTTAGCAACAGCACTGGATATCGGGCTTTCCAACTGGAGCTTCCTCTTCATCACCATAAGCTTGTAAGTCTAGTCTAGTTTTGGCCCTAGAGTAATTGAGTTTATCAGTATTGCATTTACTCATTATTGGGTTGTTCCATCCTAATTTGTGGGCTTCGCTCCGTGTCATTCAAGGTACACCATGACCAAATCTTCAGCGGTGCTCTTCATCCTCTTTTTCTCTCTGGTTTTTAAACTAGAGGAGCCTGTGAGTGAACTTTTTTTTTTTCAATCTAACTTCAGCGGTAATCATGTTCATAAAGTGTTTGTCAATGTTGTGTGAACTGACTGGTTGTGACAGTCATACAAAAAGGACAGAATGTTAAGAAACTTCAGCGGAAATAAAAAGAAGAAGTGAAACTTTTAATCACATTAATTTGCTGTATTAGTGGCAGTGAAAGGAAGCGGTCATTCTAATTGCTTTGCTGCTTTAAAAAATATCTGTTTAAATCTCAACTCAGCTCCTTGCTGTGTTCTTATGGTGGTCAATAAAACAGATTCCTCCCCTCACTTATCTCATTTCTATTAATACTGTGCACAGATAGGTACCAATATTGAAGTGTTGTTTATATAATAGATTTAATGTAGGGAAATATTCTCTCCATGCAGAGTTAATGTCATAGTGAGCATTGATTAGAAACTGCAGGGAACTGATGGTACATTTAGCCTTTATAATCAATGTTTGATTAACTCTTCATCTTTATTTGTATATTCTCTCTCCCATCATCTCCCCCACCCCCACCCCCCGCCCCACCTCCCCTCTCTCTTCTGTTCTTTGTGACCAGAACCCATACCTGATCCTGGTGGTCCTGCTAATCTCCTCCGGTCTTTTCATGTTTACATTCGAGTCGACACAGTTCAACCTCGAGGGCTTCACCATGGTGCTCATGGCGGCCTTCATAGGGGGGATCCGCTGGACCCTAACTCAGGTCCTCATGCAGAAAGCAGAGCTGGGTCAGTGTCGTGGAGCAGCACTATTATAGACATATTATAAACATGAATGTTAATTCTACACCGGAGGCGTTCAGGTACAGTGTTGAGCGTAGGTTGCTCGGATGTTCTATACACATGACTGTAGAGACTCATGTAAAACAGAGGGAAATAGACCTGAAGTATAATATCATCAGGGCGCGGTTCCACCTGCACGAAGCCAGTGCAAATAGCTGCATAGATTAAAGTGAGAGTGTCTGTTGCGTGTGAAGTGTGAGCGAAAAACGCGTCTGACACATTTCAATGCGACGGTGTTGAAAAGAAATGAAAAACAATGAATATGCATCCAACATTCCTGCACACTTGGCAGTCCACCTTGAAGGAACTGATAGATGAGAACAAGAGCTTGTAATATGAAAACAGTGCATTCAAGGCACAGCTAAGAAATGAATCCAATATGAATTATAATACAGCAGCATTATTCATTGCTTGTACATTTCTTTCTATGTTTTTCTGCATCTCAAAGAAATTGATTCATTTATTTATTGTCATCATTTCATTTTATACATCTTGTGCATGTACATCTTGCTACATAGTGATGACAACATTTTTTAGTGATGTGATCAGCTGTGTCACCCAGTGGTACAACATAATAACATTTAATTAACATGCCAATTAGTTAAAGTAAATCAATAAAGATAAGATATTCCTTTATTAGTCCCACAGTACAGTACAGATTTAAATGATTGTAGTAAATTGAAATTCATAAAAAATTACATTAAAAAAAAATCTATTTAGATTTTATTTCATATTTAAAAGTCTGTTTGCTGTATGCCATAGGGTTTTCAAAGTTTCCACCTTCCTCAAGAGCAGCAAGCATCAAATAATACTTCAAAATGAAATGCAATAAAAGAAAAGAAATATATTTTTCAAAAGGTTTTTACCTCATTTTTCCTCCTTCTGAAGCTCATTTTTTCATATTCCATCTTCCCCCAGGTCTTCAGAACCCAGTAGATGCCATGTACCACCTCCAGCCTGTCATGTTCCTCTGCCTCTTTCCCCTCTTCCTGTATAATGAAGGTGAGATGTAGTGTGTGGGTTAGTTATCTTCAATCTGTTTGTCTCTCACTGAAAGATTTCACATGTCACAGACCTCTCTTTACAGGCTCTTATCTTCATGAAACTAATTATTCCACCCCCAACACTAACACTTGAGGTAGTGGAGTACCTACTCATGCAGCAAATTTCTAAATTGCACCATGTTCAAGTGTTTGTTAAAGGCCACAAGTATTTGGAAGTTCATCAGCACGCATAAATGTGATTAACTGATCAGCATTCCAATTAGCTGCTTCACTGCAGCCATGTACAGTGTGCTAACAATGTTGAGTTAAGAACATGGACTCACTCGTCGGGGTTAAGTTGCGTGCATCAGTTTTTTGTGTAGGTGTTTATGATACTAACTATTCATGAACAGCGGTTTGAATCCAGTCAGGAATGCAGCCAGTGTCCTCTCTGCAGGGAAAAGCCAACAACAATCATTCCTCCCACGCACGATCATGTTTTGATTCACAGTGTGCACAGATAGGAGGAGGCTGTTCACAGACAGTCTGCTGTGTGTGTGTGTGTGTGTGTGTGTGTGTGTGTGTGGGAGAGAGAGCGAGATAAAGAGAGAGAGAGAGCAGGGCAAGGGTGCAGAGCAAATCAATGCTTTGAGATAAGATTTTTCCCATTTTTTTAATTAATGAGCTAGATAATAATAAGTATGTAGCAATTAATATTGCAACTAGCCGCTACAAATAAATGAATGAATGGGAAACACTGCAATGAATCCTGTAATTAAAGCAATTAAATAGAGCTCACTGGGCTAATGATAGGTTAGGCTTTAGGCGATAACAACATCTGTGGAGGTTCTGCCATAATTGGGTAATGTTTGGAGATGAGGAATAATACGAAATCCAACATGTGAATCTCAACTCTGTTTGTTTATTTGTGTCATAAAATCATCTTGCAAATGAACAGACTTCATATTTTGATACATCACAGCAGGAAAAACAGATGATGGCTGCGTTGCGTTGAGCTGCTGGCTCACCGTCACGCTGACATGATTTAACACTTGAATAGAGCAGAGCCATTATTTATGTGATTAGTTACACCTGCACTTTTCCCTCTATGACAACTGTGAAAAAAGGCTGAGACAGTGGAACACATCTACCTACTAGCTGCTGTTGTTAAGCGTGAGCATAGGGACAGCCCCATAGTTTGACTTGTGTCGCATAATAAATATCACAACTTCTCACATTTCTGCACACTTGGCTTTTCATGTTTTGATATCAAAGCAACAGGTGGCCACAGGCAGAATATCAGATCATTATCTACATTCTTTTCCACACTAATAAACCAGCCATTATGCGATTTTGGCAGTGATGATGACGAGGTGGAGCCTGTGTAAACATCATGAATGTGCCACTAAAAAGAGTGTAACTTTGAAATGCCTGATTTGACTCATTTGGACGGCTGAAACTTCATGTTCGCTTCAATCCATTTTTAGAAGGAGGACTGTGGATTTTGTCCTCCATCACTTATATTGTAAGCGTATTATGAAGGGATCTTCTAAAGGTCAGTATGAACAAGAGGAATGATGACAGCAGTGGTCGTATGATGATCTGTCTTTCTTTCATTGTTCTGTCACTCAAATCTACAATTGTTCAGTCATTCAGGCATTTAACGTAACTATCTTCCTCTCTTTCTCTTTTATACTAACTTTACAATGAATTAGGCTTTGAAAATCTGGAATATTAATAGCCTAACAGGAGTTGGAAGAATATGTGGAATAACAAAGTGTGACAGTGCCATAAGTACATTTCGAACTTGCATTGCTGTTTTGAATGTCATGCAAATATCGCCACTGTTCAACATCTCTGTCCTCATTGTCTCCCATCTGCCTCCAGCATTGAGCCTCAGTACCTCAGAGAAGTTATTCCGGGCGTCGGGGCCCTCACCTCTCCTCCATTCGCTCTTCTTACTGAGCATCGGCGGCGTGCTGGCCTTCGGTTTGGGCTTCTCGGAGTTCCTGCTAGTCGCCCGAACCTCCAGCCTCACTTTATCCATATCAGGGATCTTTAAGGTACTTCTTAAAAAAACAAAAAACAAAACTGAACCAACGAGCTACAGAATCTGATTCAGCTAAGTTTATTATGTTTGCTTTGGAATCGCCACATAATAGAAAGTTCCAGAGAAGAAAAACACATTTTTTAAAATAGAAGAGTATTTATTTCAAAACTCTCAGCAGACTCTTTCGCCTTTAAGTTTCTAGGTCAGCTGTAATCTAATTGAGCACGCTATTTTTTTGTAGCTGACCTTTTCAAAGTCTGAAGCATTCCACTCACATGGAGCTACAATGCTCGTCTTGTTCAGACCTATCTAATACACCCTTTCTACCTCTCCTCTTATTGTCTCTTCTTCTCGCAGGAGGTGTGCACTCTGCTTTTGGCAGCAGCTCTGATGGGAGATAAAATGAGCATGTTAAATTGGCTTGGATTCGTCGTGTGCCTGTGTGGCATTTCATTACACGTGGGACTCAAGACATATTATTCCAAAAGTAAGGATTGTTATAATTAGTTTTTTTAACAAATGCTTTCCTGCCTTTTAGTCTTGAGTCATGCACACTGCTCACATACACAGGATAGAGAAATCTAGTTTGGGGAAAATCGAATCTTTCTATTTCACTCCTCCAATTAAAGTAATCAAGTTTTTTCCCGTTTCCATGACATTGAAGAAATCATCTTACTGGAGGAAGCCCACTGTAGCCTGGTTACTGACGCACACTGGAGGCTTCAAGTTTCTGTTCTTATAAACTTAATAATAACCTTTTATTTATGGAGCACCTACAATACAATACAATAAAACAACAGCTAATAAATCAATAAAATAATAAAATTACACAATTTGTACACAACAGAGAGTCGATGTAGACCGGTCCCCAAAACCCATTTAGAGCAGGGATGTCAAACTCATTTTAGTTCAAGGGCCACATACAGCCCAATTTGATCTCAGGTGGGCCAGACCAGTAAAACCATTACATATTAACCTACAAATAATATATGATATACAGCGGGTAAAATAAGTATTGAACACGTCAACATTTTTCTCAGTAAATATATTTCTAAAGGTGCTATTGACATCGAATTTTCACCAGACATCGGTAACAACCCATGTAATCCACACCTGCACGGAAATCAAACCATAGGTGTCCATAAATGAAGTTATGTGTAATAATGTGAAATGCCACAGGGAAAAAGTGTTGAACACATGAAGAATGAGAGGTGCAAAAAGGCATAACACTAAAATGTATCAGTAATAGAACAGAAATAACAGCCATCCTGACACTTCCAAATCAATATCAACTGGTTCATTCTCAACTGATGATCAATAAAAAGGTGTCTCATTACCAAGGTGTCACACAGGAAACATCTCATGATGGGTAAAAGTAAAGAGCTCTCACAAGACCTTCGCAACCTTACAGAAAGATTTCTAAGCTTCTGAATGTTCCAGTGAGCACTGCTGGGGCCATAATCTGGAAGTGGAAACAACACCTTTTTACCTTAAACCAGCCACGACCAGGTGCTCCTCACAAGATTTCTGACAGGAGCGAAAATAATGATCAGAAGAGTTGTCCAAGAGCCAAGGACTATTTGTGGAGACCTTCAGAAAGACCTGGAATTAGCAGGTACAATTGTTTCAAAGGAAAAACAATAAGTAATGCATTCAACCACCATGGCCAGTATGCACGCTCACCACGCAACACTCCATTGCTGAAGAAAAAGCATGTTGAAGCGCGTTTAAAGTTTGCTGCACAACATTTAGACAAGCCTGTGAAATACTGGGAGAAGTCTGGTCAGATGAGACCAAAATTGAACTCTTTAGATGCCATAATACCACCATGTTTGGAGGTCACTGCACATCACCCCAAAAACACCATACCAACAGTGAAGTTTGGAGGTGGGAACATCATGGTGTGGGGCTGTTTTTTCAGCACACGACACTGGCAAACTTCATATAATTGAAGGATGAATGGAAAAATGTACCAAGACATTCTTGATAAAAACCAGCCACCATCTACCAGGATGATGAAGATGAACATGGGTAGACATTTCAGCAAGACAATGACGCCAAACACACAGCCAAGGAAACTCTCAATTGGTTTCAGAGGAAGAAAAATAAAGCTGCTACAATGGCCCATCACCTGACTTGAATCCAATAGAAAATCTATGGAATTAAGTCGTGAAGCTGTCATTACCAACAAAGACTTTTTCTTAAGTATTAAATACATTTCACTAAGTGCGTTGACTATTTTTTCCCTGTGTCATTCCATTTTATTACACAGAACTTAATTTCTGAATTTATTTATTTTGGTTTCTTTGTATGTGTAGATTACTTGGTATTACTGACATCTGGTGAACATTTCATGTCAATAGCACCTTTGGAAATATATTATACTGAGAAAAATGGTGATGTGTTCAATACTTATTTTACCCGCTGTATATTATAACTTTACCGTAATAAACTATTTACAAAACAGATGAACAGCCTGATACATCTTCAGAAAAATTTGTGCAATTTTAACAATGCACAATGTTCAGTATATCAATGATTTGAATATGACTGCAATGTATATTCATTGTTTTTCAGAGAACTATATTCTGGTCATGGTGGAAAATAGACCTCTGAAGCAGCAGAAAAATTTGAATTTTTTTTCCCTGCAATTTTCATACTTCCACGGGCTGTATGTTTGACACCCCTGATTTAGAGATTTAAAAACAAGTAAAAGAAGCTTAAAATCTATTGTAAAAGATACTGGGAGCCAATGATGTGCAGCTAAAACCAGAATAATATGCTCACTCCTACTTGTTTTGGTTAAAGGTCTAGTAGCGCACTTTTAAATGAGGTATATACTTAGTTATTATGCTCGGAGTGATGATCACTTTACAATGTCTATTTCTTACTTATTTTTTCTCAGATAAGGGCCCTTCTTTAAGGCAGCTCAGCAGCAAAAGCCCGGAGCTCGAGCTTCCGTTACTGCGACAGAACGGGGACGAAAGAGAAGACTCGCCCGCCGATGACGAAGATGAAGAGCAAGAAATCACTCTGCACTGACCTCACCAGGGCCTGCGAGGTCCAGACTGTGCCAATGCTGCTCTTTCCTCCAGACAGTTCTCAACTTTGACGACAGAGGAGCGCTTCCAAAAAAAAACTTCTTTGTTTGCATCTCACTGCCACAAAAAGACACAACAGCCTCTCTTTCTCTCAAGCTCTTCTCTTCCACCAGGCCAGGTCTTCATCACGAGCTGTACTTTTTTAACCTGTGGACTCATCACAAGTTATGATCTTTCTGCCCGAGGGGAGCTTAAAAAATTGAGCTAATACATGCACATGTCAACAAAGTATGATGTATGGAAAGAGATTATTAGAGCTTTAAAGGGATATTTTTGACACCTTGAATTGTAGAGGGTCATTTTTCTTTGCCATATACATGTCACACTGTGGGAATACTCTTCTTACTCTGTTATACAGTATCTAGAACTGTAATGATGTTCTGTGTTAGGAATGTGAAGGACAAATATCTGGTAGAGAAAAATGAACTAGACTTTAAAGTGTCCTGGTATCCCTGTAATGCAGACTGAGAGCGACAGTACTCCAATGTCAGATTACATGATTTCTTTCCTTCATTCCTAAGCAAAGGACATCTTTAAGTTATTTTGATGTATAAACCTGGATTAACAGCAGTTCTATAATATACTCACTCACATTCCTAATTTTTTGCAGATGTCTCGGTTATGTTTTTTGGCGGGCAGATATCACAGCTGACACAATTTGACATGAATACATCAACATGATCCGTAGGGCTGCAACTAAGAATAATTATTATTGATTACTCTGCATGTCAAAACCTGAACATATGTAGTTGCTATCACATGAAACAAAGCAAAGTACCACATCCTCACATTTTAGAGGCTGGACTTGGTAATATTTAGCTTAAAGTGTTATTTAAATTACTAATAAGTGATCAAAATAATTGCAGATTAGTTTTCAAATCAACACAGTTAAGAATCAACATGTTTCAGCCCTACAGGATCTGAAGTTATGTGTTAATAATAACTGACATGAAGCTGCATGAGTAAGGCTTTTAAACGGAGATTCATTCCTACTAGTTAAATAGACATTTTGTATGTTTATAATCATTACAAAGGTTATCAGGTCAGGGTGATGTCAGCTTCGATGACAAAACAAGCCCCTCTGAATGAGATATTGAGATGTATGTCTTCATATTGGCACAACTAATGTAGTCTGTTTTAATGACATTTACTACTTCAAAAGGCTAACCCTGCTGAAACTGACAATGAGAATGAATTGAATTGAAATGAGGAGTCATGGGGTCAGAGACAGTTTATTTATATTGCTGGGTATTTGAAGTGATGTCATGATTATACCTTAATGTGCCTTGTTAACATAATAGTCAAGAAGACTCATTTAAAGAGCTATTTTCAAAAAGCCATCATGACTTAATCAGTGATTATGTAGCTGCGGTTCTTGTGTTCATGAATTTCTTTTTTTTTCTTCTTTTTTTTCGTCATGTTTTACAAAATGCAGCATTGTTGCAATCCGAAGAGGAAATAAAGTAGAAAAAGAAGTAATATGTTCATGTGTGGTGTGGCACACTCCAACATGTCTTACCCATCACCTCTTTCCTTATCAACTCAAGATCTTATTGCATCCCAGCTCATTCATTTGATTACATTTACCCACACACACTGCAAACATGAGCTCTCATTGCCCTAATTCAGTTTATTTACACTTAACTAGATTAAGTGTAGTTCCACAGGGAGCACAAGTCTCCTATAAACTGATTCTAATCTAATCCACTACTCCTACTGCTCAGTTATGGCTGGAGAAAAGAGTACGTGTGCACAAATGTGAAAATGTCTACACTCTTAGTCATCGGTTTATCCCCCCTGCAAGACCCTTCAGATTTGACATATTACCGCCTGTGATTCAGTTCGCTGCAGTAAGTTAAACACAAATGACTTCTTTATTATCAGCCGTGCACCTGGTTGACCTGCCAGGCTAGACTCGTGATGTAGCCTCAGAGTATGGTCAGGTTCTAACACAGCTCTTTGGAAATGATTGAAGCTTGCAGTCATCATGGAAAAATAGATGATTGAGAGAAGGGGGGGGGGGGGTAGCCTTCACAGCAACATCTCACTTAGTTATGAGATAGTTAAGCCATACAATCAATGGCACTGGGCAAGCCCTCATAAGACTGTATTGTGTCATTAAGTAGGACGTGGATTAGGGTAATGTTGGATACTTTTTGCAATTCTGACTTGTTTACCATATTCACATATGAATCCAATACATTATATCAATACCTAATATTATGAAATCCCTGAGATGTTTCCTTGTTAAATCAGATGACAATTTTTATATATTATGGCATATATATTAATGTTCCTTGAGCCAAAATGTGTCAGAACTTTTCTAATGTGGGTTACTAGTTTTTAGACTTAGTAATACTTTGATTTATTAAGCAGCCTTATCTGCCAACACATTTGGAAATGTGCATATCAATATTTGGTCTTTCAATATGTTTTGCTTTCAGATAGTTTAAAAAAACAGTAGCCTGTATGTTGACACTTAGCTTTAAAAGAATTGAATAGAAAAAGAGATTCTCTGGAGCTTAGTTGTCCCACATTAGTCAATGTCCCACATTACCATAACCCACCCTATATGTCTGCTTCTGCCGGCCTTGCCCTGGAGAAAATTTCTAGTTTTCTTCGGAGCACCACGCCCATGTCGGAGCAGCAGGAGGGCCTTATTTCACATAAGTTTCGGATTTCACACCGGAAAGTTCCGATTCAACCTGCAGTAAGGGAGCTGGCCACACAGTCCGGCGGAACTGGTGCGTGTTGACATCCCACCTCTGGAATGCAGTGAAGGGTTAACCCGGACAGACAGACAGGTAACACCTCACCTGGCGCCGCCGACAGTCCCGAGGAAAAAAGTAGCTGTGTTAAAGTGAGGGTAAGCACCGTTTCTCTTTGTGGTACTCTCAAGACTAGACTAGAAACTTCATTTAGAAAGTGTTGCTGCTGTCCATTGTTCCAAACGGTTTGAAAATACCCGAGGAGGGGATACACTACCTGGGAAACACTACCTGGGGACAGGTAGGTTAGCCAAACTAGCCCAAATATAGCCTACAGCTTCTTATGTGTTGCTTGGCAACAGCCCATTTGCCACCTCTGAAAGAAATATGTTTGCATAATTAAAGAAAAAGTGCGTCAAAGCCAAATTATTATTATTAAGTCCTATTTAAATCACTGAAAATGAAAACATCTGTCCGAATTAGCAGAATTAAACCGGATTGAAATGTCTACTGCTCAAAATTAAATGATTCCATAAAGAAATATAACATTAAAGTGTTGGTTCAGAGGCAGTTAAAAAGTACCTACTTTTGCTGTTTAATATTATATATGTGTATTTATATTATTTTATCATTCAATTGTATACAAAAATGAAAAAAAGGGGTAAGACTAAGAGGAAACTTTTTAATCCATCGTCTTGGCAAGTTGATCCACCTCCACAATGCATTGCATAATAATAGTCATCTTTTCCTCTCTCTCTCTCTCTCTCTCTCTCTCTCTCTCTCTCTCTCTCTCTCTCTCTCTCTCTCTCTCTCTTTATGTGTGTGTGTGTGTGTGTGTGTGTGTGTGTGAGAGAGAGAGAGAGAGAGAGAGAGAGAGAGAGAGAGTTGTAGACAGGTATGCACAACATGCGACTCCAGTGTAATTCAGACATGGCAACATTCAGGCAAGCAGGCACATGTGAAGCATCGGAAAAACATAGAAAAAGAGCAACATAGTCTCGTCACATACTGCACATGAGTCTGTATCAGCTGGCCTGAACTAAGACTCACAGGAGCAATGCTGATTTGACTCGTTTTACTCACTTTTCTCACACTGGCAGGGCTGTGAGCTCCAGTATAATCGCTGCTTTACCGGGCAGTTTATTGCAGCCTTGTTCAGTCTGCACTTTACTGAACAATGTTGTTATTCACAAGGAGCAAATGTCAGCGTTTTTGCCTTTGTTGTCTAAATATCACCTGCCCACACTACTTAACATAATTTCCTGCAGCTCTCCAGTCCATTTAGCTTTCTTTTTCTTTTTTTTTGTTGGGGTCAGGCTTTTAAAAACTCAATTGAAATATAAAAAAGATGAGCTGCAGTCCTTAGACTTTTTGATTCATGACTCCCAAATGCAAATGATACCTAGTTATGATGTCTGTATAGAGATGTATTGTAGCAGAGTGGAAACAATGCACAGCAACTATTGACTATCTATCCTAGAAACGTTCTAATTATGTAACCTGTGCGTTAGATTTACACATCATCCTCCTCTAATGATTTTATAACCTGCAGGTAATCAGGTCAGTGGGTCTAGAGGCATTCAGTGTACCCTGTTAAATGTTCCTCCTCTCAGACAGAGGCATGTATGTTTTATGACCTCTTTAAAGAGCTGCACGTTTGTTAATATTACAGCCCTGTGTGTGTGTGTGTGTGCGTGTGTCATTAACTGTGTGAAGTCTGCATGGGGACGAACGCTGAAGCACCTGTAGTCTGAGTCAGCCATAAGAGTTCCCACGGGAAAAAAAGGGAGTCAGGATTGAACTTTTTGTTGGTAAAAAAACATGTAATTTCACAAATGGTGTGTTGTTGTTTTTTTCACCAAAATAGAATTGTATACCTGCATTTTATTTGCCAAGTGTTACCGTGGCAAGAAACCTCTTCAAAATCATAATGTCAGTCAGAATAGTTTGACTTTATTGAGATGAGACAAGAAATTGTTTTAATTATCAATTCATCTGCTGATTGTATTCTCAGTAATTCAATTTTGTTCATGTAATTCTAAGCTAGAAAAAGTGTTTTTTTTAATCAGTTTTGCTTGAAAATTGGTTTAAATCATCATTAACTGATCAACCAAGTACATTTCTATCAATCAACAAGAGATACAAGGTTTTTACACACCAGCCAAATCAACTGATTCTTTTTTCAATGTGATATAATATGATATGAATATATACATAAATAATAATCCTATTGAAACATTCATACCATTTTTGTTCATGTTTCCAGGCTCCACTTGTCTCATGTCTCCTCACCTCCTAGCTTCATCATCATCACCATCATCATCATCATCTTTGCTAATGCTGTGTTTCCTGCTCAGTGTCCTGCTGCTGTCAGGCGTCCGTGGCCAAGGTAAAGTGCTCTTTGTGACAGATATAGCTCTACTGACTTTCTATATGAGAGTATGTCACAGGTGACAGGTGGAGATGACACCATGTGATTATCATTACCTGTGGTGAAATGAGAGAGTAAAAGAATTGTATGTCTATATATCTTCAAATAATGTTATATGTACTATATACGTACATTTTTTGCAATGATCTCAATGGAGGAGTGATGTTTTACAGTTTAACAATAAAATGAAATCAGTGCACTGAAACAGTAAACTTCAATGGAAATGTAATAATTATAAATAAGTATGAATAAAAAACAAAGAACAAAAAAACATAGGTATATATTAAACATGACATATTAAATTGTATCATGTTATAACCTTATATATTATACTTTAATTAAGAAAAAGGATCAAATATACATAAAATTCTACCTATATCTCTAAAAAAAAATATCAGCCTATATCAGACAACATAAACACAGATACCCAGCTGAACCACATTTCAATGAGGCTCTAACACACTAATCATTTTATGTATTTTGATACATGCAACTCCATTCACTATAGTCTATTTATCAACCTAATACGTTTATACACTAATAAAGCATCATTTATTATATTGTTTAGAGTTGCCTATCCTAATTTGCCGTAAAGCAGACAATATATTGTCCTTAATTCTAAATAATGTAGTCATTAAAAAGCTAAATGTCAGCTTAGAAATCAAGCACAATGTTACTGTTGCATATTTCAAGCAAGGACATACTGTGTGAAAAACATATTACTCTTATACATGAAAAAGGTCATTTAAATATTAATAAATCGCTCCTACTGATGCCAACACTGTACTACTTGGTAATTAAATAACATTATCATGAAAATGGGATTATTACTAATTAATAATGAATATGTAATTAATATGCCCAGCCCTTTTCTATTGCTTGATAATAAGAACAATCAATCAGAATGCTTTACAATTATATGATCGGCTGTCTAGAATTAGGGGATTTCTTTTATCACACTGGTTATTTTATAGCACATTTTAGAAAAGCAACAGTCAGAAAGAGTCAGAGGGCTTATTATTTCTGTGCAACACTAAAACACGACAGCCGCAACCAGCTGCTCTTACACCACAAATCAGGGAGGACAACACAGTCACTGTCCTTGGACTCGCATATCTGCTCGCCTGTCTGGAAAAGTTGTTGTTGTTAGTAGGCCTGTTAGACCTTGACCCCGGTCTCTCTAAATCCCCATCAGACCCTATCTGATCCTCTGCCAGGCACCCAAGAAGCTGAAGACCCTCCAGAGGCCCTGACCCAAATACACACACACATACACACACACACACACACACATACATGTATGCATGCTGTTGAGTGCTGAGGGTCATACATCCACAGAAGTAACAAAGACAAAGTTCTATGATTCATGCCGTTCATGTCTGCGCTCCTCTGTCTTCTTTGCTTCCGCCCCCCCCCATCACCCCTCCTCCATGTATTACATACAAAACCCCCCTGACACACTGTAACTCTGTGACGTTTCCTCTGACACGACCTTTGACCCCGTAGCCCCAAACCAGCGTCCTGTTCCTGTTTCTACACCAGAGGAGAGGACAGGGCACGCTTTGATGGATGAAGGGGGGGCAGCTGGAGAGAGGGGATGGACAGAGGGGCAAGAGGATAGGAATAATGAAAGACACTGCTTGTTGGGAAGCCCCTTGCTGGAAATTATGGAGATGAAGTCGAAACAAGAGACGGATTTGATTTTTGGGGGGGGGCAAAATGGGGTTAGGACGTCTTGGACAACAGGAGACATGCAGAAAGTGTCACAGCTTGTTTCTTTGATCTTTAAAAAGACATCAACTGTCAGGCTCTTTCCCCTTTTCTCTTGACCCAAATTCTTCATTAGGCAACATGCACACTCACACACATGCTAACCTGACTTTTTTTTTTGTTTTCTCCCCTCTGTCACTGTGCATGTTAAGGTCGCCTTAAACTGACAGTCCTGTCTGAGGACAGACTGCAGATGAAATGGAAGGAAGCTGACGGACCCGTTCAGGGCTACAAGGTCCGAGTGAGACCCATCTCAGGTGAGGCTCTGCTAGCTATGCTAAAGTGCTGACAGTAATCTCAAGTGATGTTTTCATGTAATTATCTTCCGTAATAACATATATTAACAACACAATTGTGATATAAACTACTGAGTGGGTCAAATCATTGTGGCAGGTTTCCAAAATCTTTCTGTAAAGCCTTTTCAGAAGAGTGGAGGCTGTTGAAGCAGATGAATGATCATGGATTTTGAATCAGATGTTCAACAGTCACATGTGGGTATAATAGTTCAGGCTATGTAATGCAGATGTCCTCATCACGTCTCCTGTAGTGAAAGAGTTAAACAGGTTCAAGTCTGTCTTAAAACAACAGTTGATCACTGTAATCATTCCTCCTGTTCATACTGACTATTAAAGGATTTTCTTCAAATGTGCTTTTAATGTAAGTGATGGGAGCCAACATTCACATTGTGTCCACACAGTCATTTAAAAGTAGATGTGAAGCTAATATGAGGCTTCAGCAGTCTGAGTTAGTCATATCAAGTGATATCTGACACATTTACAGTCTTTTTAGCATCTAATTCCCTCTGTGTTTCCCTGTTGAGCTGTGGTGGAAGTATAGTAACAAAAAGAGGGACTTTGGTACTAAAAACACTGTAACGTTGAAACATAGAAGACTTGATTTGACTCATTTGGATGACTGAAGCTTCATATTAGCTTCAGATCACCTTTTAAATACATTTTTCCACAGGAGGAGGACTGTGGATTTTGTCCTCCATCACTTTCAATAGTCAATACGATCATGAGGAATGATTACAGCAAGGAAGACATGTTTCAGTCTACATATGGACACCTTACTGTTGTTTTTAAGACACACTTGAAAATTGTGACAAGCACGTCATGTATACAGTTAAACACAGTAAAACACAGTGAAATGTACCTTTTCCGGCTCAAATTACAATAAAGTTAAAAAAGAATGATTAAAATTCCATAGAATAAAGAAAAAATAAAATATAAGCCATATTCTACTCACAGTTAGAGGACTTTACAGACTTGACTGTATTGAAACCAAGCCATTCAAACACCTTTCAGCTGTAAGCCAAAGTAATGACTGTTATTACAGTACAAGGCTCTGGGTCCCTTTTGTTGAATTGAAGACATTTTCGATCCATTCATAGTAATGGCTAAAAGCTTCACAGGAGTGTGCATAGGTCTAACTTGAAATTGCCTTTATTATACCGCGTGTCTCTTCCTGCCTCAACAGTGGTTCAAAGTTTTGTGACCTTTAAAAATGGTGCTACAAATTTTTGTCCATTGAGTCTATCCTGGGTAAAATTTGACCTTTGTCTATTGACATGGCTTTATGTTGAATGAATAGTTAATAGTTTCATATAGTTGTTGTATAGTTGTTTCAGATAGTAGTTGTAGCAGTGAAGACTGATGGCTCTAATGGTTATACAATAAACCCCACAGTTCCATAAAGATATGAACAGTATGTAAGGGGTTAATCAATATTGGTTAACCTTTGATTCAGAATGTCTTTCTTATTTAAAAACTGAGGAATATGTAGCAAATGTTATAAAGCAGCTTTCCTGTATTCTAATGGAGACATTATTCATTTTCAAGATTTAGACATTTGATAAAAATACTCCTTAAAACAAATGACTCTTTTTGGGGCAGAGCAGAATAACCTTCCTACTCTGAAAGATTTGTTTTTGCATCATTGTATGATTGCTCCTTTTATAAAAGTACAGTACAGTGAACATCTGTTATCAAAAAATGGATTAGCCAAGCTTTACTCCCAGTCTGACCAGATCCTTTTTTATCAGTCTATGGAAGTTCAAGCCTTCACTCCATCCCTCCATCTCTTGTTGGAAACAGCATATAAATGTGCTGTGAAAGTGGCGCACTGCCTTTCATGTCACTGTAATCCAGACTGCCATCAGTTTGTCAGCGCTCTTGCTTCACAGGAATCGGATAAGAACGCGGCTCCCTCTCCTCCCTCTCCTCCTCCCGCCTCCCTTCACGTCTGTGCTTCTCACTGCCCCTCTAGCATCTTCCCTGACATTGTTTTCTCCCTGTCACCCTCTTATCTCCCATTCCACTTTGTGCAGCTAAGTCCAGGCAGGTCTAAAAGATACATAGAGAGGGGGCTTAGATAAAGAATTCAGTCCAACAGGAGATTTGCCGTTCCTCAGGGGGAGGAGGGGCAGTGAGAGGATGAAAAGGTGGTGTATAGATTAGATTAAAGTGGGGTGGTGGCGTGTTGTACAATTCTGAGGGGGGAAAAAGAAGAAAGAATAAAAAGAATTGCTGAATGTTGCAACATGTGTGAGGCAGAGGACAGATGAAGAAGTGTTGTATCATTTGTATAAGAAAGAAAAGCAAAGAAACAGTGATCACACAATGAGTTGCTGAAAACTCCCCTGCTCATTTTTTGCTTCGGAGGGGCTAAGTGGGGAGTAATCTGTCCCGGTCATGTTTTGGCAGTCGCTGCACGAGCAAACTAATGTGTGTGTGTGCGTGTGTGTGTGTGTAGTTTACATAGTCCATGTCTTCTAGGAAAAGGGTTGTTGTGATGTTGTTTATTGTTCCTCTTCAACTCTCAAACCTCTTCATTCGGTAGATCACTCTGCCATAAGTGCATTACTGGAGATGTTTATGGTATACTTCATTGTATTCTGTATGGTAATGTTGATACTCACTGGTATCTCTTATCAATAACGCTGTCATAGAAAAATGACTACATTACCTTTCAGAACTGCTCTATCACCCAGATGGACTTAACCAAACTGCTTAAAGAACTGCTTTTAACTTAAACACACCTGACTCATAGAAAAAAATGCAGCACCTCCTTAAAATAAACAATCTTATACCCTTTGGATATTTTTAAAAAGTAATCTTAAACATCCCAACATCTACTTGTAATTGCTTTGAATAATTGTATTTTTTGCTGTTGTTTTCCTTTTCTGTCTTTGTGATTGTCTCGATGTCATTGTAAATGAGGGTCATGCTCAATGATGCCTTGGGTATAAATAAAGGTTACTACTACTACTACTACTACTACTACTACTACTACTTTTGGAAGCCAATAATATATAATGATAAATACATTACATGATGAGTTTTTCATGACAAAAATAAAAATGCTCATAGTGAGTCAGAATGACAAGATACTAAGTGAAACCTTTGATTTATTTGTGTTAGAGCATACATCAAGTCAATAGGTGTTGCTAATTAGGGGGAATTTCTGATTCCTACATACTTAAGAACGATAAAAATGAAACAAATGAAAGCATTCAATGATACATTCAAATAAAACTAAGAACAAAAATAAAATATAAGCCCTCTCTCCTCTTTATCCTGAATACTTTGGATGCTCTGCCTTTCCCTTTAGACTCCAGCACTTTGGCAGCCGTTTACTAAACCAAACCAAAATACTTCTTTCTTTCTTTCTTTTTCAGAGGTGCCACAGCCAGAGCTCATGCTGACCACCACAAGGGGACGGGCGACGGTAGCAGGACTGGACTCCAGTCAGGAATACACCCTCCAAGTCCTCGTTCTCAATGGGACCACAGAGAAACTTCTGGCAAAGCGGCGATTCACCAGTAAGAAACACGGCGAGGTGTAGAGAAGAGAGAGAATAAAGTGAGACAGATGAGCAGAGGGAACAAAATGTTTGCAGTCAGTAATGGCAGAAAAATAATGGTAGATTTGAACAGATACTACAGATTTGCAGATGGATTATGGATTGCCAATATGTAAAATAGCTTCTCACATAATTGATGTGTTTGTATGTTGTCACACAAAATAAGCAATTTTAAGACACACCTTTTCAAATCAAATCCAACTTTATTTATATAGCACCTTTCACACAGGTTAATGTAGTTCAAAGTGCTTCACAGTTGATTGACAAGCTGATAAAACAGGTGTAGAACACTGATGACATAAAGAAAAGGAATAAAAATAAGAAAAAAACAAAAATTGAGACCAATGCATGCTACACAAAATATGTGATAAAAAATGAAGTAAGAAAAATAAGTAAATGAAAATGAGAGAGAATAACAAAAAAGTTTATTAAAAGTTAAAGTAAAAAAACTGGTTAAAATAGATTAAAAAGACAAAACATTTAAAATGAAATAAAATAGATACAGTTTATTGAAAGCTAGACTAAAACTAGGTTTAAAAAAGAGATTCAAAAGACAAAAGAAACTGATAATAGAGATAATATAAAATAGGAATATAAAACTTATAGGATGATGATAATAGTAAAATAACAAAATAAAGTAGAGCAACATTTTAAATGGTCAAAACAGAAAAACAAACTAATGCAACAAAAAAAAGAGGTGGATGATAAAGAGGTATGAGGTTAGTTTCCTAATGTATATGTATATGACTACATATCTATATGGGCCATCTCATTCAAGTTAGTATATATATATATATATATATATATATATATGTATGTATTTTAAAAATAAAATCTGCAATCCATCAATTTAGATAGTGATTAACTGGGACATATGCCAGAGGACATAAAAGTCCACCAGCGCCATGTGATGTTCAGCATCAATAAGAGATGAAAAGAAACACCAGCAGCCCTGCTGTTGACTCAGTTGGTACAGAGTGAGATAACATTGGCAAGACATGACAGCCCGAGCAGTGTCATATTATAGGAAGTGGTGCATTTTTGACATTCTTAACACTTTACTTGAGTGTACAGTGGCTCCACCAAATCCCCACCCCAAGTACACACACACACACACACACACACATGAAGTAGGTGGGTATAAATGCTACTTTAACCGAATTACAGGCCAAAAGTGGGACGTGTTTGAACATACTGTATACTTACATGAGCTAAGTGTGTTCCAGGGTTGTAAATCTGCCCACCAACATTTGTTTCTTTATGTTTTCAATGACTCACAAAGACAACTCTATATGTAAAATTACACAGCCGGTAATGGCTTTTTACTACATAGTGGAAGGGTGTGTTGAAACGGTAGTCTAAAAGCTCATTCAACAGGTAGGGTAGCTAGGATTGGGGCATTTTGGTGAATTGAATCTATATTTAGTGGATTTATCTTTCTGTGGAAATTAGCCACAGATTTGACACACTCATCAGCCCCTCATGATGCCTCAGATATCGCTGACTCAGGCTCCAGCACTGCCAATCCGAACGCATCTCTCTGTCTGTCATTTTCCCCTTGATTTACAATCCCCCTTTTCACTTTTGACATTTTATTGTTGGACCGTGATTGATACTTTCTTGGGGGTTGGTAAAGGTCGTGGATGTAGCCCGTGGTTGCATGTGAACCGTGTTAGCGATATTAGGTTACTGTGTTGAGTTGAGCGTGTCCGGACAAGCCAGAAACACACGTCAACATTAAAATTCGTAACACAGGCTGACACGCTGGAATGATGGCAGTCTGGGAACTCCTTCCTGAAGTGTCTTTTTTTTTTTTTTTTTTTTTTTTTTTTTGCTTTAAGCCCCCTCTGGGCTCTGTACTTATTTCAAGCTTTAGCAGTGATAGCAGGTTACTGTGTCGAGGTAATTCTTCCTTCCTTGGAAAATTTCACGCCCAATTTGCAGTTGGTGACCTTAACCCCAGGGGAGGATTTGCCAACAGGACCTGGTGAAGGAGTTAAGCCAGAGATTTAGTATACTAAACAGTGAACATGCTCTTATTTTTTTAGCATGTTTAATTTTTTTTTTACCTGCTTGATACCAAAATTCATACTGCAAAAGATGAATTGCTGATTTTTCTTTCACACAGGTTACATGCATCTTCAAAACTCTTCACACAGTCACAGCAGTTCATTTTACACTTCAGGTAGAATGAACTGTAAGTAAATCATGAACACTTGATTTCAACTGACAGCAACTCATGTGTCAATCAGAACACAATAACTGATAATAATAATACCAACATGATGTATCTTTTTATGACTTTTTAAGTCTTTAAAGTAGAACATCATTTTATTGTGTATACATCCTTTTTTAAATTGCTGGTAGTGAAATGTGTATATCGTATAAACACATTTTTCATTACAAAATACAATAAGATGTGTATATTTCTATAGAAGGTACTATTGTGTGTTTAGTAATGAGTCATAGAAATACAGCAGGAAAGGTTTCAATGGGCTTTTTTTTCTTATCATAAAGTAAATACAAAATAGGGTTAAGGGGTATGTATAAAGTATGTGTATATAATTGGGCGGGTGAGTATAATACGACACCTGTGATAACAACTGAATGTGGTGATTGTATGGAAGTTAGTGGTTGAGCAATTTAAGCACAGCAAATGTATTTTATTTATGTATTTATTTCTAGAAGGAGTGACGCCTATATTGCTCACTTCAATAAAAATAATAATTACTGCATTGCAATATGAATACAGTAAATTAGAATATATTGCTGTAAATAACAACCAACAAATCTTAATACTCTAATACAGCTCAAGTTGTACGAAAATGCATACACTCAACAGGTTGTGATTACATTTGCTGTGCATTGGTATATTGTAGTGGATTTTGAATGCTGCTTCTGGAAGGCATCACACAGCTACCTCCTACACCATATATGATTCTTTACTCTCTCTTTTACCCAGTGGAAAGTCTGCGTGAGGAGGAGATGATCCGCAGCGGCAGCCGAGAGCAGAAGAAGAAGATGTTGCCGGGCGGCTCGGGGTCGGGAGACTTGGACGATGTGACGGAGGCTCTGCTGGGACTGCCCACAATCCTCTACCCGGATCCCATGACAACCACCACTGCTGCTGCTGCTGTTGCCACAACGAATGCAGGTAGTTCATGCTAGTAGATAATAACACTGCAAATCACACGCACATACACACATAAGCACACACACATCTTGGTATTTATATTATAGTATGATGGCCTGGGTCTTAACAACAGAGGAGGCAAGTTTGATTACAGTGGTCATAACTACCACTGAAAATGAAAATAATAGGGAAGCTTTGATACATTTGTATGTACTGCACATTGCACTGTAAGATAAAAAAAAACACAACAGAAGTCACTCAAGTACATTTCAAAATACTCTGCTTTAATCTTCCATCGCTTCCTTCATTAGAACACTGTTTGACAACTAGGGACCAAGACGCGGAAATGTTGCCAACACAAACCAGCAAGTAAACAGTGCACACATGTGTACAGAGAGTATTGGATACTGTATTTATGCAGGCCTACACAAATACACGCATGATGAGTGAGAGCCCAAGCAACAGTGGATAGTATAAACATCTTTAGACAAGAGGGGAATACAAGAAATAAGGGACAATACTAAAAGAGGAGAAGGAAGGTGGGTTTGAGGGGGTTTGTTAGCAATTGCTGATGCTTTATCTATCAAGCAAAGACAAAAGATGTTACTGATTAAACATAAAAAACAATGTTTATGTGTTAATGGTTTTCCCTTTGATACTTGTGAAGTCAGACGGATGTAAAGTCAACAGTAGATTTCCCGTCACGTCCCGCCTTGAACTTGGTCCCCCTAAACAAATCTTTGCTTATCTTGCCATAACCCCGCCCTGCGCTCGCTGTTACCTCTTTCCTCCAGAGCCCCCAGCTACAGAAACCACCCCTCCTCAGCTCCCAGACGACGCCCTGGAGAAAACCCCCAAAGAGAAGAGGAAGAGGAAGAAAGACAGAGAGCGGGATCGTTCCAAGGCGGAGAACAAGGAGGAGCAGGGAACGACGCAGGGCAAGCCGGCTGAGGAAAAACCCCGGAAGACACCCTTCCCTACCCAGCCGGTTACAGGTAACCCCTGCTCCTCAGTGTTAGAAAAACATGAGCACAAATCTGAAATGTTGCTATTTTAATTAATCAAAACATGATCACAGTGATTAGGAAAACTCCCTTTTAAACAGGAAGTAATACAAGTTTTCTTAAAGAACCTTTTTTTTCTCCCACTCTTCTTATGTGGATAAAGAACAAGAGGCTTGAAAGCAGTAAGTGTTAGCCTGAAATGTAATGACAGTGTTTACACAAGGGAAGGACAGGTAAAGGAAAGGATAATGACAGGCAGTGCTGTTCAGCTGCAGGGCACATGTGTCCTCTGCCTCCCTCATAATCCAGGAGAACATGCATGGAGAGTAACTGGTGTTCATATGCGTCATGCTCACACATGTACATCTACACACACATCTATTGCCTGCATGGAGCCACCTGTTTCCTCCATTTAAAACCCTGCATTTATTACTAACATCCAGATGAATGACAAATGAAAGGAGAAAAGCAAACACAGTGTCTTAGTGAGGTGTTCTCCAGCATCTAGAGCAGCTTCAGTGCTTTCCTTGGTAATTATTCTATAATTGACTAAAATTACTCATGTGTTCCTTTTTATTGAGGTATGTCTCCAAGGAGACCGTTCATATGCGAAAGCGATGGAGCGGCGGACATCATGTTGCTGGTGGACGGCTCCTGGAGCATCGGACGCACCAACTTCAGACGGGTCCGAGACTTCTTGGAGGGTCTGATAACACCCTTCCACATCGGGCCGGACAACATTCAGATAGGTAAGGAGTGAGGGGGGTTGGGGGGGACTATGTCATCATTCACAATGCATGCTACAGAGGTGCAGAGCATTATACAAAAGTATTACACTTGTGTTGCTTCACCATGGCTGCATTTGTTGAGAAATATTGAGTTAAATTCTGCTCCTGTGTAAACCGCTGCTGATCAGTCACCTATACATTCAGTACAAGTGTGCTTACACCTTAGCAACCCCTTAGCAACCATTTACCAAAGCCATAGTGAGCAACCACCATAAAGTGATTTAATTCATCTCCATGTTTACTGTGAATCCACATCCAAAGTAAGATGTGTACAGTATGGAAGCACTACTGAAGCATTCTCTCTGTTCAACCTAACCAAAATAGTTTGCATGTAGGCTCTGATGGACATCAACAGTGTTTGTATTTATTTGTAATTTATTCAATTATTGATTTTATTTTCCTGCCTGCTTTGCCAAAGCTTTTATAGTTACTGTCTACCAGGAAAAATCCACTGTTCATTTCACAGGCAGACACCCCGATCCTCAAACTATAAAAAAAACGTCTTGTGTAATGCTGTGTTTTGTGTGTCCCAGGTCTGACCCAGTACAGCGGAGACCCCCGGACAGAGTGGCACCTCAACAACTTCACCACTAAAGATCAGCTGCTGGAGGCAGTCAGGAATTTCAGATATAAAGGCGGAAACACTTTCACAGGTAAACACAAAGGAAATATTCCACCTTTGACATCGTTGTTTTTGTGTTTTATCCTTAACTACACAAAACCATGCATCCATCCATGTGTCTGCAGGCCAGGCGCTGCTCCACATCATGGAGGAGAACATGAGGACAGAGTCGGGTGCAAGGTTAGACACGCCGTTTTTCCTGGTGCTCTTGACGGACGGGAAATCGCAGGATGATGCCATTGCGGCGGCAAACCGGCTGAAGAATGCTGGCGTGGAGATCATCGCTGTAGGTGAGCCTGAACGGAGGGAGGAGAAATATCTTGCAGTTTCTTCTTCTGCAGGCTCATATTCCCTTTAGTCTAGTCACATCATTTCTTTGCAGCGTGGGACTCTTGTTTTGTCTCTTCAATCTCATATTAATTGTGATATCATTGTTAGGTGCTCAGAGGCATTTCCTTTTACTTTTTACTAAGTTGGTTATGCTATTTTATCATTTTGTGAATGTTATTCAGGTGTGAAGAATGCTGATGAAGCAGAGTTGAGGCAAGTGGCGTCTGAGCCGGTGGATCTGAACGTCTACAATGTTAACGACTTCCCTCTACTCAGTAAACTGGTGGCACGACTGGTCCACATCCTGTGTGCGAGGATAGAGGATCGAGGCATCTCAAAACGTAACCCACCCATCAAGCACCTTTCTTTCTTTTTTAGTCAACTCATCATGCATCATGTTTTTCCAATCATTCAATCATGATGAGCTCCTCTGTGTGTGTGATTCTTGGTTGATGTGTATACAGGGATGGATCCTGGACCGACAGCCGACCCGGCCCTCTCCTACCCCAGTCCTTCAGACCTCCGCTTCTCTGACCTGGGCTCCAGAGAGGTGAAGCTCCACTGGACCAATCCTGCTAAGTCGGTCCAGCAGTACAGAGTGGTGTACCATAGCGCAGAGGGTCAGAGTCCACAGGAGGTCAGAAACACTACCGTTACCTCATCTGCTAATGAACTACATTAGTTTAGCAATGAATCCATTTAAGGTGCAATATGAATAGTGTTCACATAAATTATTGCTACATTAGGTTTGAGATGTAAGCGAACAGTTATATAAATAAAAGAAGCGTGGCAGATTTAAATCCTACTCCATCCAATTCTGAGAGAAATAAGCAGATTGCTTCATTCTAATAGGACAAAAGTGAATTCATCATGTGAATCCTCTTCAGTAAAGCACAAATAACTAGGAAAAAAGAGGAGAGATTGCAGCCACTTCCTGTTTGTCTCAAGAAGCAACAATAAAGAAGACACATTAGTATCATCTCCCATTCAAGGCATTAAAACCTCAGAGTTTGCCTTGTAATTGACTGTATATATGGAAAAACATATTTAAAGATGATATGGATTTCATTTGTTTGTGCTTGTCTCATTCTGTCTGTCTCTAGGTGGTGGTTGCTGGCTCTGAGTCCACTGTCCTACTGGAAGGCCTGTCCTCTCAGACGCTGTACCACGTGTCCATCTTCCCCGTGTATGAACACAACGTCGGCCTGGCACTCAGAGGGACCGTCACTACATGTGAGACCGGCATCATGGCTAAATATAATGTTTTATTAGATACAACTGGCAAGAAATGATTCAGTCATTCATCCCTCACGGTGTTGTATTTTAGGAATCAGTGAATCATTCTGGGGTTTGTTTTTCAGTTGTAAGCTTGGTCTAGACTGTACTCTTTAATTTAATTTATAGAGACCCCCCCCAACCCCATGATCAGTTCCCCTTTAAACTCCCCTTTAACAGGAATAAACCTCAAGTAGAACCAGGCTGACCATCTGCCTTGACCGGTTGGGGTTGAGAGAAGGAAAGACAGTGAGAGAGGGAGAGAGAGAAGAGGGAGAGAGGGAGAAGAGGGAGAAGAGGGAGAAGAGGGGAAGAGGGAGAAGAGGGGAAGAGGGAGAGAGGGTCACAGTAACACACAACACTGAAAATAACAGGAGTATGAATAATATGGTAACAGCATTTAATTACTAATGATACTAATAATATCAGGTGATGTTCTATATTTTCATTATCTCTGTGCCATAAACAGAATCCAGCAACAATAAATACTTACTATTGCACCAAATCCATTGCTGAAAATAGTTCAGAATAAGTACCCTATTTCCTCCTGTCTGACTAACATTTGCTAAAAATTACAGCGCTCAGCTACTTTAGGAAATTATTTAAACTTTTGACTTCTTTACACACTATCATTAAGTGTGTTCTGGCACTTCATGCAGCTGAGACATCACTCTGGGCTCTGATGACCTAAGACAGGCATTCTTATTTATGACATTTTAAGGGGTCGACAAATAATACATGTTCATAATTGTGAGTTAGAAACCTGCTATTATAAGTCTTGAATTTCTTCTGTTATACAGTGTTGCTGCAGTGTGGGTTTCACACAATCCACAACATTCCACTACATTTTTTTACTGGATTACTGTATTTAAAAATGAACAACTGCAACAGGGAATGTGTTTTGATTAATAGGTAATGATTAGTGAGCAATTTGGGATGCTGATTAGAAAACATGTGATTCACCAGGGAACAACTTATGTCCCTGTGACCATCTGTCTTCTGTCTATTAATAGATTTATAATATCTTTTAACACAACACTAAAGCCCGGCTCATTCACTATGACTAAACAGCACTGACTAAACCATGTTTGAACAATATAGACCATAAACCTGTGAATTCTGTGAATATTCTATGAATGTTTTATAGATCACTACATGTACCAGTCATGACCACAACAGCTCTTATCTGTAATACAGCCAAAAATACCAACTGGAAACTCCCTTCCCAAACTGCTTGTACAAACCTTCAGTTTAATAAATATACAGTATCACATGACCTCCACCAGTGAACTGTCAGAAACTTTGAATGCCCCAAACTGTCAGGACATTTTTAAGGCTTCAGGTAGCATCTACAAATACTGTATATGCTGTAAAATGAAAGGGAGAGCTTTAAAGGTCTGTTCAAATTTGTAATTTTATCCTTAAAACATCTCCAACACCAGAGAAGGTTTAACCATTAACAATATGCTTTCGGTTTTAGTTTAACTCTGTGTCTCTGTTGATGTGATGCCTGGGAACAAATCTGAGCAAGCCTGACACAGACTGTCACAGCTGCCTCTTGAAAAAGAAAACATGAAAGCAGACCTAATGTCCTTAAAGACCACCAGTTATGAGAGGTTCTGTAAGTTGTGGACATACATGATTGGATGATGCCTGAACTACCATGAGGCTCCATTCTTGGCGTTTCTCTGCTCTCATCATCCTTTCTATTCTCTTCCTTCCTTGTCTTTCTCCTGCTGCCTCTCATCCTCTCTCAGTGCCGCTAGCCATGCCTGCCAACCTGGAGGTGACTCCTTCCTCTTACAGCACACTGCGAGTGAGTTGGGGTGCAGCACCGGGCGCAACACAGTACATGATCCTGTACTCGGCACTCAACCACGGAGAGCCTGACGATGCCAAAGAGGTGAATACAAACGTACATGGGTTCCTCTCTCTTTTTCATAGCGCTAATAATAGCTTACAGTGTGGGCAGAGAGGTGACAGTTTCATTACATTCACTCCACACTAAGTCTAAGCCCATGGAGAAAAATAGATACTAATATTATAATACTAAAAATAACCCACTTCCACTCTCTGCTAATTGGTTTTGTATGGCACTTAATATGAGCCTCCACAGGAATGTGCAAATGTAGTGGAAATGGGTAGAGAGAGGGTGTTACTTTGAATAGGCCATTTTTATTCGCATTATATATATTGTAAATATTAAGGTAATATTATTTTTTATGCCTCCACACTGGGGACAGCTGTGACCAGAGGTGTTATGTTTTCAGGTTGTGTGTTTCAGTCTCATGAATTCAATATCAGGAACACCCAGAATGTGCCACAAATGTCCACTTGGACTCAAGGATGAACTTACTACATTTTGATGGCCATGGGTCAAAGGTCATGGTCACTGTGATGTCATGTCTGTCCCATTGTCATAAATGCGATATTTTCATGGACGCCTGGAGGACAATTTCATGACATCTGGCTGAATGGATGAACTAATTAGAATGTGGTTGTTAAAGGTCAATGTTCATTCTGAACATAACTCATGAATTCACATGATAATTATGGTCAAGGTTCATACAAATGTCTGAAAGGATGAAAAGATGAAGTAATGACATTTTGTTCAAAAACACTTTTCTGGCCATTATTCAACTCCATAACTCCATCCGTGAATATATGTAAGCACTCATTTCCACTTATATACTGTGATATGCATTTACAATAAGGACTGGCAGCAGTAAGCCTCACTAATGTGTTTTCATAAAGTTGGTGTGTTCACAGGGAGAGACGATTCTATCTCAGGATGAAATGCTGTCCTTTATGTTTCTTTATCTAGAAACACACTACTAACTACAGGTGTTTCTTGTATCACTGCAGGAGAAATTCAGTGCAGACCATACAGTGGTGGAGCTAGCAGGGTTACTGCCAGAAACAGACTACTCTGTCACTCTTTATGCCCTCTATGAGGAGGATCCCAGCGAACCAGTCACTGCTGTTGCTACCACACGTAAGGCATTCAGAAGTCCCATTCCTTATTTTCACTTACTCCTTTTTCCATTTTCCCACTTTCTAATTTTTCTACCATTTGTTTCCTCCATTCTGTCTGCCAATTCCCAAATTCACACATAAGTAACTCAATCTTCTGTGTTTCCACCATTGTTCTTTCCAATACATTTTCACAGATCTTCTTGATCACTATTCCATCTTCCTTTCCACCTCTTTATTATCAGCATCTGCGGTACAGCAATGTCTCAGTGGCACTGATGAAACAATCTCCAGTGTCTTTCATCTCCTTCACATTCCTCTCCCCTCCTTTCATATTTTTTGCTGTCCCTCCCCACAGTCCCCCTCCCAGCTCCGATGAGGCTTCAATTCCCGATGGTCACCCACAGTGTACTGAGGGTAAGCTGGGTGCCCGGGGCTGTGGACGTCCCCGGCCATCGAGTCACCTACAGCACTAACCACGGCAGTGACGTCAAGCAGGTAACTTGTTAACCCCTCTATCGGGCCAGTAACTATATGTAGTAACTTCCATAAACATCCAAAATAGCCTCCCCATGCCTCTCTGTGAGCTTGTACAGTAGAACCTTATGGATTTTTTATAGATATACTTTTTGGAAAATGTTTTACCCTAGACCTGCGAGAAACCATATATGGTAACTTCGTTGACTTTGATTTGCAACATAAAAATGAACAATTTTGAAAAAAGCATGCAAGTCATGTAAAATCCCCCCCAATAACGCTCTATGGTTAAAATGTTTGAATTTCCAAATATTTCAAAAATTGAAAAAGCTAACACATATTATATAGCAGTAAGTTAAGGTGTTAAAAATGGGGGAAGTGTATGGTCCTGCACATTCACACCTGTGTTCTTAAGCATCTTTCATTTCACCTAAATTCCCACTACAAATAATAATAATATGAATAAGGAATCATATATTTTTTACAAATGGAGATATGATGTTTTTTAATGATTAAAACGTGTATATTACTAGGAATAGTTGCTATAAATGTGATATAAATATCAATAAATTCATATACTATAAATAATTGTAGGTCTTATTGTCATCACGGGTTTTCTGTCATTCTTCTGACCCTTATAACTGTAGAAAAATGTTTTGCATTCTATGTTGTATAAAAAAGGTCCTAAAAAGTCTTAAATTGAAAGACTATTGTAGGACCCATCAATAAGATGGGTGGGTTGGAAAGGGCAGAATGTCAGTATGTGTACTGTGTCTGCAGCCGCACTCATTCAGTCACACTGCACCTCTTTCCAGATGGAGGTTACAGGACTGAACTCAGTGCTGGTGCAGAATCTGTCCTCTCTATCCAGATACCTGGTGTCTGTCCAGTCTCACTACCCACAAGGCCTTTCTACAGCCCTCACCAGTAACATCACCACACGTAAGACACACACACATTTTCTGTTTCCTTGCTGAATAAAAAAAATCAAAGCAGACAAATGATATATTTTTTCCCCCTTAAACATGTTCCATCTCTCCTAGTGAAGGTGCCCTCCCCATCAGACCTCAGGGTGACCAATTTCTCAGGCAGTGACATCATTGTGCGCTGGGAGGCCGCAGCTGATGATGTTGTCTCCTACCTCATCAAGTGGATCTCCCTCAGTGGAGGAGACCTGAGACAGGTGTGTGTGTTTGTGTATTAATGGATGTGTGGAATGTGTAATATGTTAGTCAAATTGAGTTAATGTTACACCTGTCTGTGTATTTCAGTTGAGGGTGAGTGGCGAGAGTGAGGGGGCCATCTTGGAGGGGGTGGAGGACGATAAGGAATACCAGATCTCTCTGTCTGCGCTGTATGGAGACGGAGCTCAGAGTGAAGCTGTGGCCATACGCTACAGCACCTGTGAGTCACACACTACACACACACACACACACAAATAAGTCAAATAATAACAGATAGACTGGAGATGAACTGGATAGCTTGTACATTATGAGATATTCTACATGGCTGAACAAACACAGAGCACCACCTACTGAACATTTTAATTGAAAACCCAAATAAAAAAAGACATCATACTCCATCATGGAGTCCACTTTAACTCCTGAACAACAGACCAGGTGCTGGACCAAAAAACCAAGAGTGTAAAAGAGAGTAACGTTTCGAGCAGGTTATGTGACTTGAGCAGTGCTCCCGAAACACTACCTCCTGATATCCCATTCAACTGATATTTGCATTGGGAGTTAGAGTGTGTGGACTTTCTTCTATGTTGTATACTGCTGACTTCAGAGAAACAGCACTTCCACCTTTTCAGACCATATTACAGTTACAAGATATACAGTATATGACACGGAATTGAGCCAAATCCATCTTAGCAAATCCATACCATCCTCTCTTCATGTAATGTGACAACCTCCCATCTGGTCAGAGATGCAGATTTTTTTTTTATTATTAGCGCAGCAGGTTTTCATTTATCCCCTGTGGATTTGATTTACACCAGAAACCACCTCTTGCTACCTGTTGTTTTCTATTCCTCCACTTTGGAAACAGCTGTGGCAGCCCTTTTAATGTCTTCCGTTGTCTTATTGGGTTTCTATTAGGTTTGTTTTTTATGATAACTTCCCGCAAAAAAAAATCCTCTTGTGGGAATAAACAAAGATGAACATCTTTGTAGTGAGTCTACATAGCTCTACTTTTTGTGTTTTGTCCCTGCAGTGTCCGGCGGAGGCCCGTCCAGCGTGTCCGTCTCCGAGGAGACTGCAGTCAGCCTCGTCATCAGCTGGGTTCCCCCCAACGCTCACGTCCTTCAGTACCGCGTCTCTTACACTGCGCTGACTGGAGCAGAAAACCAGGACAGCACTGTGAGTGGGTTGTAATCCTCTCTCCATTGCTTATCTGTCCGAACAGTAAATCACAGTGTTTCCCAAGGGTAACAGAGGATTCCCCCAACTACATATTAACTTTCTCACCCGTGTCACCAGATGGACATTTAACCTGCCAGCTTGACTTTGAAAGGTATGTTTCTTGTCTGCAGGTGTTAGTTCCAGGTGGTGAGAAGCAGGTGGTGTTAGAGTCATTACAGCCAGACACACGCTACAGCATCCTGGTTACTGCAGAGTACCGCAACAGAGAAGGAGGCAGCGGTTCAGCTCAGGGCAAAACCAGTGAGTAAAACACACAGTACTTAGCTTTACATCAAAAATGTGGCAGAGCTAATGCTAAATGTCTTTTGTCTAATTTAAATCTAAAGATGACATCACTTTGTCCTTGCAGCACTAACATACTTGTGGAAATCTAATGAACATGTATCACTTATTATGTTTTGATAGGCAGGATTGTGGGAAAAGTAGGATATCTGCAAGTCATGGAAAAACATTGCATTGTTCCCTCAAAAAAAGTCTTAAAAGTCATAATTTAATGTACTTTTTTGAGATGTTACTCTTCTTTAAACTACAAGTCAGACTGATGTGACAGTGGATTGTTCATACAGGAAGCAGTTTCATGTTTTTATTTTATTTCATTTTACTTTTTATTTATCAAATTTAGAAAAAAATGAATTCACTTCAATATACTAAAGCTGGAATTTGGGACTTTTGCCTCCCCCTTCTGGCAATGGGTGTAAGTACAAACTCTAAGATATTCCTTTATTAGCCCCAGAGTGGGCAAATTTCCGGTGTTACAGCTACAAATGGACAGCAAAAATAGAAGAACGTCAATAAAAAGAATAAAGAACAATAAATAATAAGAATGTGTACAAGCAATAAAACAATATTAATAAAAATTGCTGGGTTGAACTGAAAGTAAAGTAAGTGTAACATCATAGACTCCATATAGTGCAGAGAGATTTATCTGACCGAGACTGACAGAATCAACAATGTGTGAACCCGTTTGGCAGGTGTGAAATGTAATGAACTTTCATTTATATGAAGTTAATATATATATAAAAGTTCAGCGTTGCAGGTTGAGTTACTTTTTAATGAATTAACCTTTCCATTAGTGTTCTGTACCTTATCTGGGTATATCATTCTATTACGAGCAATTGCATTGAATTGGTTATTATCCTAAAAGTTAAATTTATTGAACACTGCAGAAATCCTGTTTGGTCACATTAAATACAAGCAAATCAAACCTGCAATATTAGAATGTTTCATGATTAAAATAAAAAAAAATCTACAGTCCAAAACTGTCAAATAATGTTTAATATGTTTTCAGTATCACTCAACTTACTATAGTGCCTGCTACCATGTTAATGACGGCACAGGAAGACAAAAAAGATATTAATATTTATTTTATTATTAGCTATAAGCAAAGATGACTAATAGGTACATTTATGTATTTCTTAAACTAACCAAATGTTAAAATTGGGTTCAAATCTCATGTGTCTTCTTATTGAAGGTTCTTGTTAAAGTCAGTGTTCCTGCTTCTGTTTGCCTCTTCTTACTGATCACCTTTCTTTCTGTTCAACAGTCTTTCTTCTTTACTTTTCTGTGTGTCTGTCTCTATCACTTTCTCTCAATCTGTCTGTTCAGAGCACAGGGATAACTTACAGTGGTGTTGCCATGGTGGAGGGATTAGGGACTAGATTTTTCAGCGGAGTTGTTTATTTTCCAACCTAAACACAGTGCAAAGCAATAGTCTCCTCCATGTGATGATAAACCTGCTGTCTGGGCTTGTTAAGCTGTCAATATGAGAGACAAGAATGAACCAGGTCAAGGGTCAGTGGCAGGTTGACTTCTTGCAGCCAGCTGTGGGGTATGGGCTCTTTCTTTTGCTGAGTTTGTGACCTTTTGTTGTTGTTTAAAGCAGATATACTGTATTATCTCTTTGTCTCTCTGTCTGCAGCCAGCCTGAGGGTAAGCAGTGTGAGCGTGGTCAGGTCAGATCACTCCAGTATCTGTCTGTCTTGGAGACCAGTGTCAGCTGTCGATGGATATCGTATTGTCATCCAGTCTGTTAAAGGTAATCTATAGTACAATCTATAGTACAATCTATAGTACGTGATAGGTCTGGATATTTACTTAATCCCCTGTCAGTTTACTCACTACAGTGTGTACGTGTGTCCTGTCTAATGTGTGTTTGTGTGTATAGACAAGGACACAAAGGAAGAGACAGTGGATGAGTCCAGCAGCAGTCACTGTTTCACCGCTCTGGAATCAGAGACCTTGTATCGCATCAGCGTGCACTCGCT
Organism: Scomber japonicus; assembly: GCF_027409825.1. Classification (NCBI taxonomy): domain Eukaryota; kingdom Metazoa; phylum Chordata; class Actinopteri; order Scombriformes; family Scombridae; genus Scomber; species Scomber japonicus. Next base: position 6,346,590 of record NC_070581.1, on the reverse strand, counting down.
TCTCGGCTCAGCAGAGGGTGCTGCCGTCTCCATCCTGCATCCAACAGGTCTGACGTGATCACAGTAACACAGATATATGTTAGATGCTGAAGTTAGATGACTCATTACAAACACTAAGATGTGGCACCTGGTACCACAAGCAAAGTCAAGTTAGTCTTTTGGTTCTCAGGCTTTACTGGGCTTAACATCAGTGATTCCGGGTGACTGGTATCATTAAGATGTTCATGATGATGTGAAATGTGAAATGAGACAACATTGTGGTAGTCTCAGAGTTATTAGGTAATTGTGGCAGTAAAAGCTTTTATTTACAGAGGTGTAGTTTATATTATAATCACACAGCTTACATAGAATAAGAAGTTGTAGAAGGAATAATAGCTAAATATTCAGAATAAAGGTAAGCTACTGTTTTTAGATTCATTTAAATTCATGCTCTATAGTACAGTGTTTTTGTCTCATGATAAACAATCCATTATGAATATGTGATACATTTATAAAAGTTAAAAGTAACTTAATATAATGTTATGCTTCAAGCACAGAGAGGATAAAAAGCAAAGTGCTTGATAAGTTCTATGTGAATGTAATGTATAATTAACTGGAAGCTAATTAACAGTGTATTGTCTGTTTTTATGTAATGAAAGACAACAGAAACTATTATTTTTATTTGTTGTTAGCTGCAGTGATGCAATGACAGTGTAAAAGCTATTTAGACTGTGAGGAATCCTGTTGGGAAATAAGAAAAAATGCAGCAATAGTCATCATTCATTATGTATTCAGTGTGGTTTCCTCATTTAGTTTGAAGTCTTGAGTAGATATCAAAAGGCTGGAGCAGTAAAGATATTCTACTGATGTTTAAAAATGTCTCTATTGCTGTTTAGTACTCATCATTTTATAATCAACTCTGTAGTTTTGTCCCTGTTGAGATGTCAGGGATTAATAATGACTCAGCAGGTCAGCCATGCAGTACAGGTTACCATGGTGACCAACCTGGGTTAAAAGTGAGCTGACTTCATGTTACCAGAAAACCTGAGTTAATCCCAAAGATACCTGAATACCAGGCTTCTGATTTTTGTACTTCATACTTATTTCCTCATTAAATAAGTAATTTATATGTCAAATGTGAGAAACTATTAATTTTCTTAGAGTCTGTTACCTCTACAAAATGTAATATAATTATTACAATAATAATTAATTTATTGTAACAGTAAGTATATCTATGCATTTTAAACAAAAAATTGAAAAAAAGTGATTAAAAAAAGTGTTGTTTAAATGTAACATGGTTGGTTATATTTGGTCCTTTTACAGCCACAGCTCCAGTCAGAATTCCAATCCATCCCCGGATGTACCCTATCCACAACGAAGGTGACTCATCATCACACCGCACTAATCTTCTTGTTGAGAAACAAGTCTAATTAGCACTCAAATCATTTTTGTAAGCTTTTTAAGCTGTCATCTCAGGTCTAATCATGCAAACCTGTTATATTCCAGAAATAGTGCAGGGTTGGTCACGTGACTCCAGCAGGTCTTCAGAACATCATGCTTCATTTGTCTATTTAAATGAAATTTGCTCAGTATTGTTATTTTAGACATTAAACTACTTTCTTATTACTACAATATTATCCCACATAAAGATGTTAAATAAGCAATATATTCCTTAGCTTTCCTTATTGCTTTCTCTACAGCTATATGTTGTGATACACTTCTAAAATGTGTGTTAAAAATGCTGTATGTGTGCTTTGCTTCTAATGATACAACACTGCCCTCTTGTGTCGCAGTCTGTCCTGAAGTAAACATCAGAAACAGCATCGTTACAGGTGAGACAAGCCGTCCCCACACATCACTGAAAATCTAAAAAAAAAAAAAAAAGACTCATAACATGAAACATCAAATGTACTCAAATCCCATGCAGTCTTAAATTACACACTTTATCTCATATCTGTGATGCATGTGTCATCCCAGGGTTTGACATGATGGAAGCGTTTGGTCTGACTCAGAGAGCTCACTCGTCTGTGGAGGGCGTGGCGGCCGAGCCTTTTGTCTTCAACACGCTCCCCACCTACACTGTGTACAGAGACGTCCAACTGACGCAGAGCACCAAGTGAGACTCTCTTACTGCTTTTAATTCACCCTCTACTTCTGTTACTGTGTTTGCTTTTATCTACACACTAAAAAACCTGCAATCCCTCATTTACTACATGAGTAAACAGGTATACTTGCATAAATAATTGTTTGCTGTCAGACATATAGCCTTTTTTTGTCATGTTGTATGCAACTGCAAAGTTGACCAACCGGTCTGTTGTGGTCACATGACCAACTCCAAATTTGATCTGAACTATAAAACTCCAGTACAGTTTTTGTATATTTGGTGTATGTACAGTTCATCACATCCCTCAAGATGCATTTTAGTTTTAATAAGTGTGAATTATCTTGGTCATTAAAAGAAAAAAGCTTTAAAAGGTTCAATGAAACTTTATGAGCAGTGATGCTGTAGTCATTGCTAGACCCTTTTTTAGAGATTGTCTTGGTAATAAAATAGAATATCAGCTGATTATCGGTCAAGATAGCCAGATATTTGTAGCACTGAACCTGGTCAATGATCCGTCAGGACAGGAGTGTAGGGCATCCTTCTAAAGTCAGCCCTTGTATCTTAAGTGTTGATTACATTTCATTTTAAAAAGCAGTTATCACACCGACTGGACTGTGAAAAGAACAACTGCCCTGTAACAGGCTAATAATGACCGAACCATCTGCAAACTTTACATTTTATTCTCATGTTACCTTCTCTTCTCAGTTCATTTCAAATCCTCCAGTGGGGGATTTCACCTAAAATGTCTATGTTTTAAATCGCCCTTTCTGCCTCAGACAAGTTCACTCAGGAAGTAAAAAAGAAAATCAAAGCTAACAGTAAAACTCTGAAAAGTAAAACTGATACAATCATTCCATCTTTCCCTTTTTCTCCCTCCAGGTTCATCCACCCTGCAGGTTTCTCTCCAGAGCACACCATCAGCATCGCCTTCCGCCTGTTGCAGGAAACACCCAGGGAACCGTTTGCCCTCTGGCAGCTCACTGACAATGACTTCCAGCCCATGATGGGAGTGGTGCTCGATCGTGAGTAACACTTCTGCAGATCCCCATCTCCCACACAGCCAGCAGCCTCATCATGTCCTCATATGCTGTCATAAGAACTCCATTAAAACCTCTGCTGTAGATACTGGATACAAGAAGTCACATTTTAACAGAGACTTAGAGAAAGTTTACATTATTAGTGGATTAGTGGATGTCAAATTAGGTTTTTCTGAAGTTTTTCAGAGACAATTTTCATTAAGTTAGGACAAGTTATTAAACTGCAATGTAATAAAGAATGTGGCGTGTGATTTAAGAAAATGTCTTAAAGTTAATAAGCTTTGTAAACACCCAAAACTAGTGCTTTGGGTAGGGACTATTTTTAGCTGCGTATTAATACACATCAAATTAATTGCAATGCCTGCTCATCATCTTTTCATCATAGTGAAGAAATATGACACCTAGTGTAGCATGTGGCTCATTAATCTGTTTTTAATCATATTTGGATAACAGTGGAGCTACTATATACAGAACAGAGAAATTAGATACGTCAGGCTTTGATTACACAGACGATGCTTGTTTGCTGGATGAGTTCATTGTTGATTTTGGTCCTTTCATCAGATTTAACAAGAAAAAATATGGTGTCACAAGACATTAACAAGTAAATGTTTAGCTGAATTGTTTTTGGAATCGCAAGATGCCATCAGTGAAAATCAGCTCTCGTACTCATATGGACTTGACATCAAAACTTTTTCTCTGCCCCCATTCTGTAAGGATTTTAGGGTGATGGAGAACAGCTGGATGTTATATTTAAATGCAGAGTGAGAGGGTTTCACAGACTTTAGAATTAAAACATCACTAGAGGCTATTCCAAATTAAACTAGCGTAAAGCAACCAACCTTACAGTCAGCATTGCCATCTTCAGAGCCCTGTTTTTTGTTTTATGAGTTCTAAGCTGATTACTGAACATCTGTTTGTTTTTCACCTTCCGCAGCTACTACCAAGCATCTGGTGTATTTCAGTCTGGACTACCGAGGAGAGGTTCAGGAACTGACCTTTGACCAGTCACAGGTCCAGAGGCTGTTCTATGGCAGTTTTCACAAGGTGGGACACTACACTAAGAGAGTCCTACACGATGATAAACGCTTTTCTTTTATTTGTCAGAAAATGAAACATTGATGTTACATTTTCATCTCAGGCTGCCTTGTTACTCTTGTGCGCTCTCATAAAACTGAAATGTCAAGGCCTGCAGTAATAGGAAAGAACATGATGGAAAGGTGAAAGAGGTGTGTAATCTTGGGTCTTTAATCCTTGTCACAATGACATGATAAGGAAAATACACATAAAAAAAGACAGATGTACACTAAGAGAAGGTAATAATCGTTAAATTGGATTACATTCTAACCTTATAAAATAACTTATAATAGCTTTTACAGATCCTGGCTCTGTCAAAAGATACAAAGAATCAATGCTGGAAGGGTGGTGAATTTTAGCTGTGCTGTTAAAATCTTGAACTAGTCCTTTAAATTCTGACACTCGCAATCAAACCTCTTTTCTTAGCTTCCCTGACACTTGACCTAATATGACAAAAAACAAAACAAAAGATAATCTGTGGTTCCATTTGTGTCCTCTCTGTTCTGTGATTGGCAGATTCACCTGTCTGTCAGCCAGGTGGGCGTGTCCCTGTCTGTGGACTGCCAGCGTGTGGGTGAGAGGCCTGCTCGCCCTCTAGGTAACGTACCGACCGATGGCTTTGAGATGCTGGGGAAGCTGGTGAAGACCAGAGGGCCTAACAGTGGATCTGCTCCGGTACATTTTTATTCTATTCTATTAGTTTTCTTTGATTTCATTCCAGGCTCAGTGTTTCCTGTCAATAAATTAAACATACTGGATATATCTAAACCATTGTGAGCTCTTCCTGTGGCCTTAACCTCTTACCCTGTGTTCTTCATTGTATCCAGTTCCAGCTGCAGTCCTTTGAGATTGTCTGTAACAACACATGGGCTTTAGAGGACACCTGCTGTGACCTGCCTGGACTGGTCAGCCTATGTTCCACTCCACTTTGATATAATCCTATTGTGTGTTTTAACCAATATATGAAGGTTTCTCTTACTACAGTAGCTCTTGGCATTCCATTGTAGAAAAAAAGACTGTTGAAATTCAGCAGCTAGTAATTATTACATCTTCTAAAACTCATGACATCACTCACCCAAAATATTAGCCTGTAAATGTCTCATAAACAAATGATTTTACAGCAGACTTTTAGTAGTCTAGTGGATGCAACAGTGAGACGCTTTATGAGAGAGCATTAAAGTGTATCCAATGGATGACTTAATGTCTTTCTTGTTAATGTCACCCTGTCTGTCTCCATCAGAGAGATGAGGAGAGCTGTCCTGCCCCAGCGTACACCTGCACCTGCACCTCCGACATCCCCGGAGCTCCTGGTTTCCCCGGGCCAACTGTACGTCACCATGTGGCCTAAAATAAACTCAAAGTACCTGCTGAATCATGTTTCCTGTGACCAAGTGGTTTGATAAAATGTTACCATTCAGCTCTTATTTACTTTCTCAGGGAAAGCCGGGTCCTCGTGGTGAGAAAGGCGAGAAAGGAGAGCAAGGGCATAAGGTGATATGAGAATATTTATTCAGGCTTTTTAAATGAATTTATTTAGTTAGATTTCATTCTAGCAGTCTGATATTCATTCAACTCCTTTAGTTTCCCCTTTTGAAAGGTTTTTTGAAAGTATGCAGCACCGGTTACATCATAATCCAAAGTTCACAGCATCTTTTTGATGTCATTTTCAAATTAAACCAATTTCTATCTCTCCATTTTGACGTAACAACCATTACTGATGTGAGTATTAGGCTTAATTTTCAATGAAGCAAAGCAGCACACTGATGTCAGATTTACAACAAGCCAACACCTGTAAATTAATGAAATGCTTGCCATTTTGTAGCAGAAAATACTTGATTTCAGTGTACATAGATAAAGACATAGATATCTTTTAGAGTAAAGGCTTTTGGACTGTGTTGACCCTGTTCACTCATGACAGGAATGTTACAGATAGCACTGCAATGTTTACATAATATGTGGTATCTGGTTCAAGAATTAGGCAATGCATAAAGTTAAATTTAATTAACAAGACTAGAGTTTGTTTAGTTCTTATCTCGACATCATGTTAGAGGGAGGGAACTTTTCTGATTTTGATATCTGACCAATTTCCAAGCATTTTTTTTAGTTTCAAACTCCACTGTCAAGATGGACAGTTGAAAAGAACAAGTATTGAAGTTGATGATTAGTCCACGCACACTTCTTTATGGTCAAAACCTGACTCACTACATTCTCCGCAACATTGTCAACAGTTTAGTTGAAGATTAGCTGTATTATGCTAGTAGCAGCTAACATAGCCTAGAGCTACTAGCCTCCAGCAGACTGTGAAAGGTCTACTAATCTCACTGCTTTCTCACTACACACCTGGAGTTTTTGAATTTTTTTATTTTCACACTTGTAGTCTTCATCCTCAACCAACCATTTTTTTAAAAACATGCAGTAGTCCTCCCCAGCACCAGGAAACACATTTTGATGGTTGAAACTGGTGGAATCCCCTTTTAAAATGTCACACTAGCCACAAAAACATCATCCATTGAGACATTGCCTCTTTCCTCACAATGTGACTGTTTTTATTAACAGTTTCAGAAAATGTTATAGATATATTACTAAATCCTAAATATCCAGATTACCAAAGTGATATTTATGGAAAATAGTCCAGGATCCTTTACTGTACATGTTTTATTCAGTTTTCTATGTGTTTCAGGGGGAGATGGGTCCTCCAGGAAAGTCTGGATTTGAGGGAGGTCTGGGACCTATGGGCAACGCAGGGCCGCGAGGGATGGCTGTGCAAGGCAAAGTGGTGAGTAATGTTGAATACTGTATGCAGCAGCAGTAAGGACAAAGTAAGGACAAATGAATCTAGTATGGTATATTTTAAAATCACTTTCTGTCTGTTTTCTTTCCTATCAGGGTCCACCTGGTGCAAGGGGGGAAAAGGGACCTCCTGGGCGACCTGGAGTCCAGGTGAGTTTCAACTCATTTAACTCAACAGTCTGCCATTTTTTTACTCTCCCTCCAACCTCCCTGTTCTGTTTCCCTGCAGGGTTTACCAGGACCTCCAGGCCCAAAGGGGGGAGAGGGGGTCCCAGGCCCTAAGGTGAGTTGTTTGGTACCATCCAATACAGAACAATCAATGTTAGCAGTTCTTCACCTGGTTGATCTGAAGCAGTGACACCCCTCTCTCCCTAACCCTATATCGGTATTCACATGTGTTTTGCAGGGCATTAGGGGGGGCGAAGGCAGCATTGGAGGACCGGGCATCACTGGACCCAGAGTAAGATTGAATTATACTTGTTTATGTTGAGGATTTGAACCTTTTTGACTTTGATGCCCCCCAGCGTTTACCCTTCTTTGAGAATCTTAATGTTGGTGACCCATAACCTTTTGTCTAGTGCCATCATCAGGCCACAGTTTACTCTTATCAATTTATCAAGAAAGTACCTTTTCAATGTTGGACACGTCAAGTACTTTCCTCTAGCACCACACTCAGACTTAAAGCTTCCCTGAATACAATGCAAATGACCATGAAATAAACACCTTTTATATCACCTAAGCAATATTAGTGTCGTGCCACACCCGCAACAAGCTGTTTATGTCATATATCACATTTTTATTGTAAAGTGTTATGACCTGCTAGTTTGGTCTCTAGATGTTTTACACAATAAATGTGTTCTGATTTAATTATGGAATGTCACATAAAGTGGTTTTATATTATGAGGGTGTGCTCTGTGTTATGACTCCCAGTTGAAAATTAATAGAAAATTATACTGTTTACTAAAGATTCAGCTTCATCACTTTCTGACATGTATCTGTATTTACTGTGTATGTACATAATGAAGTTACTGTTTGTATTGTACAGGGTTTCCAAGGAATGCCAGGACACCCAGGGCCCACAGGGGAGAGAGGACCCTCAGGACTTGTGGGACCTATAGTAAGACCAGAGGGACAAATAGGGATCAGTCATATCTCATATTTTCACTTTTTTCATGAATATTTTTGCTTTACAGGGTCTAGCAGGGACTAAAGGGGAACGAGGAGAGAAGGTGAGTTTCTAGCTTTTCAATCTTTTTCTTTTTGCAGCTGTAACTGCTTTGAGATACTTTCAAAATGACTCATCACAATTGGTTAATCTGCTGATGTTACACAGGGGGAACCTCAGTCCATGGCCGTGATCTACCAGCTGGTCACACAGGCCTGTGAACAACTCGTACATAGTACGTACTCTGTTAGCAAGCATGTAAAAAGAACTTGGACTCCTCTCATTTCTCTCACTCACTCCACCTTTTAAAAATCCCACAGCAAATGCAACCACGTTCTCCTGCGTTTGCTTTAACCGGGACTTGTGTGTATTTTTCAGAGGAGGTGTTGAAGCTGGACAAGTTCATTAATGAGATAAGTCGTAAGCCAGCTCCTATTGAGGAGCCGGTGGGGCCCCCAGGGGAACCTGGTATACCAGGGCCCAAGGGTCCACCAGGCCCCAGGGGCACCCAAGGCAATGTCGGCTCAAGAGGGAGACCTGGCAGGACTGGATATCCAGGAGAGCAGGGTAAGACTCCATCTGGTAGAAAGTTTTTTTTCTAGCTAAAATCACAATAATCATGTTTGTCTGACAGCTGTAAATTATGAATTTCTCACCTTTTCCTAATTTCTAGGGTTCATTATGATTATATTATAAAATTCTCCTGTGTATCTGCAGGACAGAGAGGGATGCCAGGGGAGAAAGGTGCTTTGGGCACCAATGTCCATGGCCCCCCAGGGGTCAAAGGATTTGCAGGTACCTCTCTATGAGACATCAGTTTCATACATCTTAATATAGTAGTACTGTAAATGTTGCAAGAATTTCCACATAAACAATGTTAAACAGTGATATAATACATACAACTGTCCAAAAAATGACCAGTACACAATATTCTGTGATATCCTGTCATGTTGTATGTGTGTCTCTGCAGGTCTTCCAGGTGAGGCCAAACTGGGAAGCCCAGGTCCCAAAGGAGAAGATGGTAAAACAGGACCGCAAGGGATCCCGGGACCTCCTGGCCAGACGGGTGAGATCGGACCCCCGGGTGCGTGTGACAGCAGTGGAGGCTGTCAGAACATTCCCGAGCAACCAGGTTAGTTACCAGGAAAGAGACACTGGCTCAAATAACACACAGCCTAGGAATATTAAGATCTACAACATGTTAGTAATCACTGTTCTGTTCAATGTTCAGTATTCTGCACGCTTTCCTTTGACTCTTTTTTTGTGTGTTCCCTCTTCACCCAGAAGACCCATATTACGGCTACCAGCCTTGAGTGGATATTGACGAACCAGGCAGCGGCGGTGAGGTGACGGCTGACATCCGTTTGAAATGACTCCTTTTGAAGCTGAATGACAGACTGAGAATGGAGTTGGAAGAAAAAAACATGACTGAAGAGGCTTGGTGTGCTGAAACTGCCACTGACTGATGCAGGTCTTCATACAAGCTTCATCTTCTGTGTGGACAGGAAACAGTACAAGAAGGATCTCCGTCTGTCTTCTTGTTACAGTGTTCTTTCACATTAAACAGCTGAGAGATGTAGGAAAGTAGGAATCTTTTTAATATAGAATAGCATTGTGATAAACAGGTAGTATCATTAAGGAAAATATTTTCCCAGTGGGATTAGATTATTATAAACCATATTCGCACTGAAACCTTTTGTTACTATGTTTATGTATTCATGCACTGTATCAATGCCAAGTAGTTTAGCCATCTGTGTTATTTGTACCTGTTTCATTTGCCATTGCTAACCTTAACTGCCTCAAGAATAATGAAAATACATAATCCATGGTGTAAAAGCTTATTTTTGTTCCATGGTATAAATGATACTGTGAGAATGTCATGTGTATGATAATGTGTATATTTTTTATTATATTTACTGTATGCAGTTATTCATGTATGATATTTTATATCTATCCACATTGATAATTCATGTTTACATTTTTCAGATTTCCTGGGGTTAAGGTAACAAGCATTACTGGTGCATGTATGAGCGTGTGTGTGTGTGTGTGTGTGTGTGTGTGTGTGTGTGTGTGTGTGTGTGTGTGTGTGTGTGTGTGAGAGAGAGAGAGAGAGAGTGAGAGAGAGAGTGTGTCAGAGAGAGGTTTTTTTCCTGAAGTGTTTCTGATTTTGATAATAAAATGCCATTAATATTTGTCTAATAAAGTGTTACTGTTTTTTGTTTGTTTTTTTCCTACTTCGCTGAACTGTCCTTGAACATGACAGTCTCTGCTCTCCAGACCTGCTGTTCTGACAATGAACCTAACCTCCTCTGACTTCCCAGTGGAGGCCAGGGAGAAATAATTAGCTCCAGGAAGAACCAATAATGAGGATAATGGTGGTGATTACTTGTGCAGTCTTTTGTCGGAACCATATCGAATACATAATTGTTTCCAGTGGTGTCTATTTTGAAGAGCACAAAGAAAGCAGTCACCTCATCAAGGTAGCATCAGTGATTCGGTAAAAATCCGGTTTTGTCTCTTATGTATTTATTTTTCAAAATAAAAGTAAAGCGTATTTTAATGGGCCAGGGAAGCATGAATGGTAATCTATGATTTTAGGGAGAATAATAATAATTAAAAACATTAACAATAGCAGGGAGCGTGTGAGGACATTACTGAGAGATGATTACTTATAAATTGTATTTTTGTTGAGATGACATGATAAAACCTACATGCACAGATTGTGTTTTATGTTTACACGCATTTCTCTTTATGTTTCAATAAAGCTGATGTGAACAGACTGAAATGCTAGTTTAAAAATGTAGTGTAAAATGTAGTAACATCTACCGTTTTTGTCACTAGGATTATAAAAATACTGAATTTGTTCTGAAAGTGACGAACAGGATGTAGTGTGCACTTCATTCACTTCACGCACTGTGATTTGGGTACAGTCACGTCGCCATGGCGAGCCGAAGAACTTCGCAACCAAGCAAAGACAATGGGGACAAATATTCTGTATTATTACCCACCTACAACGAGAGAGAAAACCTACCTTTGATAGTTTGGCTTTTGGTGAAATATTTCGGTGAAAGGTGAGTTCTGGAGAACCGGCTAAACTGCTGAGCTAACTACTAGCTAACCTCACCAAGTCAGTGATGAGCTGTCATTAGTTAAACCCTAAACCTATTTCTGAAAGTGACAGCTTTGTGTGTTCGGGTGTGTGTGTATGTCTGAGTATTTGTGTGTAAGAGAGATAAACAGTTTAACTGTTTGACTAAAACGAGAACAAAGTTAATTTGAAATCGTTGCATTTACAGTGGATACAACTACGAGATTATTGTAATTGACGACGGAAGCCCAGACGGGACATTGGAGGTTGCTGAGCAGCTGCAGAACATATATGGAGAGGACAAGATAGTAAGTTTAATAATAATGTGTTTCTTAATATGTTAGTGTTTCTTAATATGTTATTGTTTTTATGAAGCATATGTGTAATACATTAATGAACATGCTGTAACGTCCTACAGACAATAATGCTTTATAATAATAAAAATTGTGTATCTACAAGGGTCCGACCGATAGTTGGTTTTAGGGTCTAATACGACATTTGATATAATCTGACATTACGGAGCAAAAAAAATCCGATAGCGATATATTGGCCGATAGTATTATATGAACACAAAATAAACAAACACACATTTTTAGCAATTATCCCTTACATGATGATGTGGTTAACAAACACTTGTGAGTTACGACAAATACATATAAAAATAAAGGCAGTCAGAAATATAAAACATCAAATCATAAAATAATAAAACCAAAAACTGCCAAATAGAGATACAATTATAATTATAGTTAGCTATGAATAACAAAGAAACAAACACTGATAATATCAGTTGATTAATATATTGATGGGGCTCTATAGTATCTACCATGTTACATGTAAATGAATGGTGCCGAGGATCTTTAAGTTGATTGGTGTTTCCTGTGTTTCAGCTTCTGCGTCCAAGGGCAAAGAAATTAGGCTTAGGTAAGTAAAACAAAAAAAACCTTTAGGAAATAAATATATAATATAAAAAATAATATGGTTAACCGTGTTTCCTTTTTAAAGGCACTGCCTACATCCATGGCATAAAGCATGCTACTGGCAACTACATCATCATAATGGATGCTGATCTTTCTCATCATGTGAGTGGAGCTTCTTTCACTGTTTGCGTACAGTAGGCTCATTACCACTGGGTGTGTTTACCTTTGCCAGGCATGATAACAGTAGATTGCCACACAATACATGGAGCTGCTTCTATAACTGAACCTACCTTTCTATGGCGTTTTATTCATATTCGTTGATATTTTAATTATTCTTTGTCCTTTCTTTTTTTTCCAGCCCAAATTTATCCCAGAATTTATTGAGTAAGTTTTCTAAATGTCCATTTCCTTGTTTGTGATTTAGTTTTTTGGACTGTTTCAGTTTCTATACACAGTGAAAAATACATTTCTGAGTATTTAAACAATAATATGAAGCCACTCCACCTACAGCGATCGCCTTTAATTAAAAACCAAACATATTTCTCTTGTTTTTCAGAAAGCAGAAGGAAGGTAACTACGACCTGGTGTCTGGCACTCGATACAGCGGGGACGGAGGCGTATACGGCTGGGACCTGCGTAGGAAACTCATCAGGTAACTGCAAAGTCAACAGCACTGACCCTGAACACAACACGCACCAGGCTTGAGATTTAACTTTTCCTATTCTTTCTTCTTCCTCCCTCTCTCTTTTTGAAGTCGAGGGGCAAATTTCGTGACTCAAGTGCTGTTGAGACCCGGTGCTTCAGACCTCACGGGCAGCTTCAGGTGAGGCTCTACTATGAAATAAGTACATCTGACTTTTAGTAAACATGTTATTTTTCCTCACACTGCTGCTGCTGCTGTTTTTCTCACTGATGTCAGGTTGTATAAGAAGAAGGTGTTGGAGAGTCTGGTGGAGCGGTGCGTGTCCAAAGGCTACGTCTTTCAGATGGAGATGATTGTCAGAGCCAGACAGCTCAACTACACTATCGGAGAAGTGAGGCGCTGATTCATTCTTTCACTCACTCATGCATACATATGTTTTTGTGGAGGGTAGGATTATTTACTTTTCTACTTTTGTGGTCTTTTTTTTTTTTGGCCTGAGCAAATATTCCTGGGTAGAACAACACATCCACTCTCTCAGCAAACTGATAAGTATATTTTTAGAATTGTAAAAACAGCTGCTCCTAAGCAGATAACAAATAACTGGTTGAAAGCAAAGCCACCAAAAATAAGAACATGGATTCTAGAAATTCTACAACATGCAGATCGTAAATAAAAAGGATTATGAATCCAGCTAAACTGTTGAGATGGAAGAGGACACAGAAAACACACATTATAGAAAAATGAAAAACACTTGACCTTAAAATACTCCCTAAAGCCAAACTTATGATTCTACTACATATCATTAAATATTATTATTACTTGTATATATTTTATTTATTATTATTATTTTCTTACTTAAATTTCTAAATCAAATCTTACTATTACTGTTGCTATCCCACTCCCCCCCCCCCCAGTACCATTTTTTTTCTTCTTTGGGATTATGAGGTGGGATGAATAGTTATTGTGAAGTTGCTTTTCTTTTTCCTTTTCCACAAAGTAACTACTGTAAGAGATCATAATACATAGAGTTTTTTTTTTTTTTTTAAAGAAAGACCCTATCTAATGTGGTGAATGGAGAAAATCTGTGAAATGGCCCTTTGTTGTTTAGTTTAGTTTTTGTTGTTTTCATACCACATAAGTAAGGTTTTTTAAATCTGAAAGAGGACTTTTACTACGATCTCATCTCATACTTTTTCACAGCTCAAATTATACAAAAAGGAAGAAATATAATTTAAGTTCTCCTTAACTTTCCCCTTAACCTGTGAAACTGAAGGATTGTGACACTGTGTCCATCGTTTTAACTGTGAACTGCTTTCTTCTTCTTCTTCTTCTTCCTAACAACAGGTGCCCATCTCCTTCGTGGATCGAGTTTACGGAGAGTCCAAACTGGGAGGGAACGAGATCGTGTCATTCGTCAAAGGACTGCTCACACTCTTCGCCACCACATGATCAGTGACGCACTCAGATCGGACGTCCCATCGCTCATGTAGCCATTTGTTTAAAGTTACTGTCTTTTTAAAGCAGTAGTTGTATCAGAATTGTAAGGGAGGGGACAGAGAGACAGGGAGACATCTCTCTGCTCTGTTAGCTGTAAATAGAAAATATATCCGGGTCAGCAGCAGTCCGCAGTACTGAAGGAACAACACAGTGCTTTACATTCCCGTCATCCTCCTTAATGAATTTAAACAAAGCACACGGTGTCTCATCATTCCCAATCCAGACAGCTAACTGAACTCAGCTTTAACACCACTGTCAGATGGGTTTAAGTACACATTTAACTGCTACACATGTGATTGTTTGTATAAAATGAATCAGATTGTTTGTATAAAATTAAACACTTTACATTGTTGTCTTTGTTTGTTTGTTTTTTTTGCCATGAGTCATAACCTAAAATGTTTTATAAGCCTGTCATTGAAAGGATAAAGTTCTTATTTGAGAGGCCAAAGGAGAAAAAAAATGCTTGTAAAATACACAGTAACCCACTTCTCTTACTGGTAGTCTTTGATTGAGGTCAAACATTTAAGAACACTAAGCAGAGGACAATAAAGGAAGCAGCTTTGAGGTCCATTTACCAGCTTTTTCTAGAGTTGTCAACTCTGTCTCGTGGGTCACATGTGCAAGACTGGATTACTAACAGACTGAAGCAGATGACTGCCTCGAGGTCCCAGACCTTCAGGGGCCCTGAGGGCTCCAGACATAACATTAAAACTGTCAGCTGGCATGAGAAAAGTCTTAATGTGGGAGTATTTCTATTTGATACTATTTTCTACTTCTATGTTACAGAGAAATATTGTACTTTTTAATACTAGACATTAAAAACAGCTGATACATTTCTAAAACACAATACATTGTTATAGGTGACATCTGTGGTTTAAAGCCTTTTTATCTTGTGAATTCTTCCATAACATCATTGTGCAGTTATGTCTAATCAATGATGTGTGAGTGATTAGTTCCACCTAAGAGACATTTCTACACTAAACTTCTCACATAGTTTAATTCCAATAACTGTTCAAATGATCTTTAGTTTACTTTAGTTTTCTTCAATTCCTGGATGTCTATGGGATCATCATTATGTTATTTGATCTCATAGACACTCACTAGTGGAGCAAAGACATTCTGATATTGCTGTTTAACTCCACCAAATTCATATAAATGTCGGTCTGAAGGCATTTATTAGTTTCTGACACTGAGATAAAACAGTAGAACTCCCCAAACTACTGTATCTCTGAACAATCTCTTGAATCAAATCACACATTTAGGCTATTCTATGTGATCTCCTTTTGATAACTAATGTCATGTTTTTTTCACTTCCATTCACTGAGCCTCCCCTGAAACTGTACGGACCCCCCCTGGGGAGACCTGCCTCCTACTTTGAAAACCTCTGGCATTGCCTATTTTTACATTGTGGTATTGATAGTCTTACTTAATTACTCATTTAAATTAATTATCATCATTATTATTAAATAAACACACAGCATGCATGAAGCAATTGTTCTACCATTAAAAAACCCTCAATCACTCCATGTACAGAAAGTGGTAGGAGTGGATGATGGTGGATGGATGATGAAAATTATGATTATGATGATGAGATAGATGATGGGAGGAGGGTGGGAGGAAGGAGAGGGGGGGGCGGGGGGGGGGGCATTAACCCCAGTTTATGGAGAACTCTTACCATCAGTTTAACCATTTAAATCCAGTGTCACCCTGGATGAGGAGCCCTCACCCAGCAGTCCACTGCTCTCTAAAGGGCTGCCACTCATGAGACACCATGCAGGAAAGTAGTCCCGGCCGGTGGTGGTAGAATCCAGCCGTTAGAAGCACAGCAGATTAGAGCGCCACCTGCCGTTCACACACAGCTCCAGCTGAGTGCTGAGGCAGTGTGTACATCCGAGCATCCGCAGGACGCCCGCTGTCGGCCAAAGCCCGCTACTACTGCGCTGGGTTGTTTACCCCGCATAACCAAAGGCCTTCCGCGGACTAAGAGGAACTGGAATGCTATTTATTAATACGCGTTTTTGCTTAATTGGATAATTTGATTGGCAGACCAATCAGGAGTTTTAATGAGGGCGGCCTCGCGATGAGATTATTTATGCTAATCAAGTAGATGTCACTTCCGCCCCTTTTATTTGCGCCATTTTGGATAGGGCAGTTTCTCTGCTGGATGTGTATTGTCTGTCAGAGAGGAAGAATGGGGCAAAGCGGTAACGGCTGCCGAGCAACTAAAAGCATACTTTAGGCGATTTAACGGAAAAGCGGAGGGACGCCTGGTAGTTGTCCGCAACGACGGGACATGCGTGGAACCTCAGCACTGCCGGGAATGGAGAATTGAAGTGTCTAATGTGGCTCAGAGGCTCGCTGCTGCCGACCAGAGGGAAGAGGAGAGCCCGTGTCGGCGAGGGAGATTCGGGGTTAGGAGAGTCGAGCGACGGCCGGGTGGCTGGTTCTCCCCGCACGGAGCTATAAGCGCTCACCTGGAAGGATATTACCGAGAAACCTGAAGGGGAAAAAGTGTCTCCACATCGCCTCAGACACACCGTGTGTGTGGGGGGTGACACATCTCACTCGGACGGGAGCAGTTGAATGTGAAAGCAGGTAAACTTGTGGTGTCATAATGTTAAGCAGTAAGATAGTTTGCTGTGTTAGCCGCGGTGGTGAACTAAAGCTAACGTTATGTTTGTGTGAGTGAAGGAGGAGAGGTGGTGGTTGGTTGGTGTTCAAACCTCCGAGTTGAATGACTTCTCTGGTCAGATTTTGTTTATCCCCACCTGAGTGTAATACCGTTGAAGGGAATGAGCTGCGTGGAAAACAAACGAAGCGCCAGTTGGGATAAACCCCCGTGTTGTTGGTGCGAGTTGGAGCTAGCTTAGCATGCTAAGTTAGCGCGTTGTGTCCCCTATTCTTTGTCAGTGGCAGCAGCAGCAGCAGCTCCCTGCCAAAAGCTATCGATCTGGATACTGCCAGATGTGGATCAAAGATTAGATTCACGGTCACTGGCACGCACACAGGAGCCCGGTGTCAAACGCAGGATCAGGGGTTTAAAAAGCTACAATATCTCTATGGAGAAAAAACGTGTGTGAATATTAAAAGAGTACGTTACAGTACAGAGTTTTTGTCTTGTGATAGGGGGCACAAACACACACATACACACACTCATACACTGTCTACTGATACATTCACAATCACATGCATGATTGTGGCTATGTTAAAAAAGAGAAGTCAAAGGTGATCACGGTTCGGCCTGGTGATGCTGGGGTTTGATCCAAGAGGAGGAGAAGAAGGGGGGAGGAGGAGGAGTGACACCAGGTCAGTGCAAGTGTCGGATCATGATGGTCACTATCATCACTTCACACACACACACCTCCACCTCCTTATTCCTAAAGGTGTCATACAGGTGTGTTGAGGAGACTAGTGACACAACTAACTGACTAACCCCCCCCCCCCCCAGTGTGAAAAGCCAGTGCAAGGCCATCCCAAACTTTTCTGGCATCAGCATGATTATCGATGTCACCTGAAGCTGTCATCTACAACATCTGAGTCTACAGGGGGGAGGTGTGAGGTATGATGTCCCAATGGAAAGACTTGCTGGAGGAGATATATCTGCTGGAAGGTTTGTAGGCCTCTTGTTTTCTCTCAGTAGAGAAAAAGGGGGGAAACCAGCAGCCTCCTATTGCCTTTCCTCCATCTCCTCTTCCTTCTCTCCCTCCCTTCCCTCTTACTCAGCCACTCAGGCTTCTTTTTTTCTCTCTCCCTCTCCCTTCCTTCCTTCCTTCCTCCCTCCCCCCATCCCCTCTGCGCCTATCCATCGCCCCCTCTTTCTCTCACCCTCTCTTCCATTTTCTCTCCCACCCCACCCCCTCAGCCCACCGCCACCACCACCACCACCCCGCCCCATCCCTCACCCTCCTCTCCCTCCCCTCACCCTCCCCTCCCTCCTCTCTCTCCCTCCCCTCTCTCTCTCCTCTCTGAGCCTGTCTGTCCGACCTCCCTGCCTCCCCCTCCCCCACCCACTTCCGTCGCTCGCTCTCTGTCCTCTCTCCTTCCCTCTCATCTCTCACCCCCTCCTCCTTTTTCCTCCCAGCTCCCTCCCTCACACACTCCCCCACCACCACCACCACCTCCTCCTCCCCACCCCACCTCATCCTCTCCCACACTCACCCTCCCCCGTTCCAATCTCTCTCTCTCCTTCTGTCCCTCCCCTTACAACATCCCACCCCCCACCCCCCCACCCTCCACTGCAGACATATTGTAGAGGCTGTTGCTGACTCAATAGGAGGCGCCATTCTGTGATGGTATTGCGAGGCAAGGGAGGAGAGGAGGAGAAAAAAAAGGGGCAGGCAGAGTATAGGGAGGCTTACATAATGGGAGCGGCTCTCTAGCGCCATCTACCAGTAATGGGAGAAAGCAGGAAAAGGGAGACAGAGAGGGGAAGTGGGTGAGGTTGTGTGTGTGTCTCTCTCTCTCCCTCTCTCTCTCTCTTTCACTCCAGCACTTTGACCACATTCTGCTCGTCTGAATGTGGAGACAGAAAGCAAGCGAGCAAGCGGATCGGCAGAAATGTCTCCGGGTCTTTCGGCTGGGCCAACATTTGGTGGAACCACACACACACACACAGAGAGAGAGAGAGAGAGAGTTGCCCCCCCCCCCCCCCCCCCCCCATCTGTTTTGTGTTTTCCAGAAGGGGCAACAAGCGGAGGTGCTCACAGGAATTGTTTGGCACCGCGCCGTTCGTTGTCACCGAGCTCGCCTTTCATGCCACCGTGCATCAATGACCTTTGACCTCGGCACACTTTGCTTTGATTTGAATAGAGACACTCGACCAGCAGCGTCAGGCTGTAAACAAGAAGTAAAGCAGGCTTCACTTCTGCATAAGAGTAGTTTCAAGGATTGTTGGTGGAAAAACATCATGAATACGAGGATGCTTGATTGCACTGAACTGATTTCTTTCAGCGGCGGCTCTGCTTTTTCCTTAAACTTCGCTGCAACTTCTTAAAATCTGATTTTAAAAAAACAGCAATTTTTCTAGATCACAAACCATCGAGCACTTGCTTCTATATTCGTAGCCTGAATTTCATTATTGTGCTTTCTTATAGGATGTGTGTTTGCTAGGTTAAAGCGCCACGATTAAACCTCTCTCTCTAACAGAGGACAGTCTGATATGTCACAGTAGATAAAACACAGTCATCAATCAGTAGTAGTATCGTGCATGCCAGGCTCTCACTTTAATTGGCTACCGGGAAACTACAATTACACAGATACACCATTCATGTTATTAGCAGTGTTGGGGAAAGTAACTAGCTACATTACAGCATTACCTTCTGAGAAAAGTCATTTGTTAAAGTACTTTTGCGTTACTGAAAATGAAAACCCCTTTGTGATTCCTCATGTTGTTTGAATCCAGACCTCCTTTTAAATATAATGACTGTACCATCATCACACAGCCAAGTCTGGCCCATAATCTGTAAATCTCTACATTAATAGAAGGAATGACAGACGCTATGTCCCATTTACAGCTCTTTATTGTACAGCCTTCCATAAAAATAACCATAAAAGTGCAATATACATATATATTCAAGCAATATGCTTTCTAAACACTTACCCCACAAACCTTTCTAAACACATGCTTCTTCAAGTTTGAAGTAGAGTTCCTTGCAGTTGACAGGCTGTTGTTAGCCAGGCACAACTTGCATCTTACTGTAATGTTCTTGCTCTTATTTCCTCCCACAAATTCAAAATAATGTGAATATTTCCACAAAGTGAGTGCTGTCCCTTCTGCCATCTTGCTCGCCAAGCTGCCGTACTCGGTGCAGTGATATAACAGTAGTACGTAGCCAGGTACCTGCGTGCCTGCCAAAAATATAACAACGGTGCAAAGTCGTGGCAGATTTCTTTTCTCGTGGCAAAGAGGAAGCTACAGGAATAGTTGGTTTAAAAATAATAATGGATTTCCTTCTTGAAAATGTAACTGAACAACTGAGTACTTAAATTGCGGACCTAATTCGTTAGGTTACTCCAAAAAACGTGTCTCCCCCCCCCCCCCCACACACACACACACACACACACTTGTCATAAGTGCTTTTTTAAAGTCAAATATTTCTCGTGTGAAAAAGTCCTACCATGACTTTGGTCTTTTGAGGAATAACCTGAAACAATAACGACTTCCTCCATCTGTCATCATAGCTGAGTAAAAGTTAGATGTTGATGATGTAATTGACACTTGTGTCTGTTACTTTGACAGATTCAGTTTTATTTATAAAGCGCCAAATCATAACAAAAGTGATCTCAAGGCACTTTTCACATAGAGCAAGTCTAGACACTTTAATTTAACCTGACATCCCCCCCCCATGAGGAAGCACTCAGCGACATATATTTCTAAGTTTTTGTATTCCAGCTTCTCCTTCAGGTGGTATAATAGTAAGTCATGTAAACACTGCTTTCCAGACACCTGTCCAGATTCTCCCCCTCCTACACTTGATGATAACACTCTGCATGTGTCTTTTTTTCTTTCTTTTTTTCCATCCAGGCGGGCAGAATGTTCCAGCTCCCCGTCAATAACTTGGGCAGTCTGCGGAAAGCTAGGAAAAATGTCAAGAAGGTCCTGGGAGACATCGGCCTGGAGTTCTGTAGAGATCACTTAGAGGTGAGCACCACTAGGACTTTAGTATTTCTGTAACGATGACGGCACTTCCACTGGACTGTTTTGTGTTGATAGTTGTGCCTTAAAGAGGAATAAACAGTGCATGCGTTCCCCAGAGAGACGCATCACCCGGCATCATTTTTTAATTTCCTGCTAAGCTTTAAGAATAGTTCTTTTTTTGGATGCATGTTTTGGGTAAATAATGAGGTCAGTTCAGGAGTCGAGTCGCTCTTCCATTCGGCTCGCTGCAGGAAGCGAGGTGAGGGCGCAACAGTGGACCATGGAGAGTATGCATGATGGTAGGACTGGTAGGTAGGGTATGATATAGATTGATATAACATAATGCATACAATATTATGTGATTGTCTTATTGTTTTAAAGATGCTTCTCAAGCTTTATATAATTAAGCGTCCAGTTCTGTGAACGCTTGGCCACAATCATGAAGAATTATACAGATTTGGGGGAGTTCGTCTCCAGAATTATGTCACGACTCCTAATCCAGATTTAGACATGAGAATTACAAACCAGAATCAAGATGGGTTTTTTTTCCCACAATAAGATCGTATTGAGAGACCATGAGAGATAATATTGACTTATTTTACAAGCTCAGTATAAAGTAAATATGTCAAAGAGTGTAGTAGAAAGCTTGGAACAGAGGCACAATTTTGGAATTATAGAACAAATTGAGAAAGTAATCTGTGTGCACTTGTGTTGCGTGCTCATCCAGTAAGCTTTTAATTGACACACCAGAAGCGGACAGAAACGTTGGTGGAGTCGTGCTCGTCAGGGAATCTGTTGCATACAGTTACCAAGAAACCACAGAATCACGTCTCAGCCATTTACTGTGATGTTTCCATCATTACCTTTCGTATTAATCTTACTTTGCTTGTTTTTAGGTCAATGTACATTCATGTAAAGTGCTTTGAGTCAATAATGTTGCCAGAATGTTGTCTTTTTTTTTCTCTTCTTTTTCTTTTTTCTGTTTTGGTTGAACAGCCGGCCTTCTGTTACACATCCGGTTTTTAAAAACAAGAGGGGCTTATAGAATTTAGCTCAGAACATTTAGTTTCTTATCTAATTTTGGGTGATGCAATTTAGGAAGTTTTATGTTGTATATCTTGTTTTGTCTTTTAAGATCTGATACCATGTTGGATATGAGTATTTTCACTTTAATGTATTATCAGTTGGATTTCTTTTATTTCTCAAGTCTATAAATAAATCATATCATAATTTATATTCTCTTGATTGCTTGTGGCTTTGTTTTATCATGAGATACTTTATGAATCTTAATTTCCTTGTTTTCAACAGGACTATAAAGACTATACTCCGCCAGAGGTGTATATAAAGCACACTACCTGGGATGATGTGTGCATGTGGGAACCATCACATACCAAAGTCCAGGTGTGTGACAAACACAGAGACCTACTCTCACTTTTTTTATGCAGATATTTGCAACACTAATATTTCTTCTTTTATTTTTATCATTAGTTTGTTCACACAATAAACACAGGAGAAAAATATGAAAGTATAATATAAAGTTTTAATTTCTCTGATTTCTAACCATTTTCCCACCTCTCTGTGTCTAGGACTACAGATCGAAACCTTTCTGCTGCTCCGGCTGCCTCTTCTCATCCAAGTACTTCTCTGCATACAAGAGCCACTTCCGCAATGTCCACAGTGAGGACTTTGAGAACAACATTCTGCTCAACTGCCCCTACTGCACTTACAATGGTAATAAAAAGACCTTGGAGACGCACATCAAACTTTTCCACATGCCCAACAGCACTGTGCGGCAGGGGCCAGGTGGCATGGTGGCGGGTGGCGGCGGGATCATGATTAAGGACGGGGTGCTGAAAAGGACCGGGGACAGTGTGGAACAGGCTGTGTACTACTGTAAGAAATGCACCTACAGGGACCCTTTGTACAATGTGGTGCGAAAGCACATCTACCGGGAACATTTCCAGCAAGTGGCCCAGCCCTATATTGTGAAACCAGGAGAGAAGACTAATACTCAGAACGGTGGCACAGCAGGAGCCACCGGGAATACAGAGGGTAGTAACACAAACAATGTAAACAGTAACCAGATCCACTGCAAGAAGTGTCTTTTTGTTCCGAGGACCTACGAGGCACTTGTTCAACACGTCATCGAGGACCACGAGAGGATCGGCTACCAGGTGACTGCCATGATTGGACATACCAGTGTGATAGTGCCCCGTCCCAAACCCATCATCATGATCCCCCCGAAAACCCAAGGAGACAAAACCATCATCGGAATGGGTCCCAAAGGTGCAGTCATGGCAACAACCAGGTCTCCCGGCTCACAGCTGGGGCGAGTTGTCATGGCGTCAAAGACAGGTTTCAACTCTCAAAGTCTTCTATCTGGACTGAAACATGACGGGATAGGGTTAAAGGCCGGGACCCAGTCTTTCTCTATCGGTGGCCAGCAGGTAAGGGTCACTTTACCAGGGAACGCCCAGGTGTCAGTGCCCCAACAGTCACACGCAGCAAAGCAGCTTATTTCTGGTGGCAGCTTGCGGGGTCCAGTCGTTGTCGGTGCTTCTTCCTCACTCAAATCCAACCCCCTGGGTTCTCGGGTCCAGGCGGCAGCCACTACTGTAGCCTCCGTCACAGCCAAGAAAGGCGGCTCATCAGTCCTCGGCACATCCTACACCCAGAAGTGGAAAATCTGCACCATCTGCAACGAGCTCTTCCCGGAGAACGTGTACAGTTCTCATTTCGAGAAGGAGCACAAAGCAGAGAAGGTGCCTGCTGTGGCCAACTACATCATGAAGATCCACAACTTCACCAGTAAATGTCTCTACTGCAACCGCTATCTCCCCAGCGACACGTTATTAAATCACATGCTGATCCATGGCCTGTCTTGCCCACACTGCCGCGCCACCTTCAATGACGTGGAGAAGATGGTGGCCCACATGCGGCTGTCGCACCCAGACGAGAGCGTCGGCCCACGCACGGACTCTCCGTTGACATTCGACCTCACTTTACAGCAGGGCAACCCCAAGAACGTTCAGTTGATCGTCACTACCTACAACATGAGAGACGCCCCAGAGGAGTCGGTGGCATTTCATGCCCAAAACAACAACACCTCTGTTTCATCAGCCCTATCCGCCTCATTATTATCAAGCAAGAGGTTAATGCCTCCGCACCCGCCCAAAACACCATCAGGGGCTGCTGAGAGTGCCCCAACCAAGAGTGCCCCACAGGCATCTGTGCCCTATAAGAGGGACGTTGGTAAGACACTGTGTCCTCTTTGCTTCTCTATCCTCAAAGGTCCGATCTCAGACTCACTGTCCCACCACCTGAGAGAGAGGCACCAGGTGATTCAGACAGTCCACCCTGTAGAGAAGAAACTCACCTACAAGTGTATACACTGCTTGGGGGTTTATACCAGTAACATGACTGCCTCCACCATCACTCTACACCTGGTTCACTGCAGAGGTGTAGGGAAGACCCAGAACGGGCAGGACAGCAAGGCAGCCCATTCCTCTCGAGTCAGCCAGGTCCAAAGTAGTGCTCTAAAACGGCCAAGCTTTGATAGCTCTGACACTAGTGCGCCAAAACGAAGGAGGCCAGGACCCCCAGGGGAAAGAGCCCACCCACGGGATAGCAATGGTCCGTCTGCGTTTGTAGAAAACCCAGATGAACCTGTAGTTCTGGCTCTTGACCCCAAAGGACATGAAAACGAGTCGTATGAGTCAAGGAAGGCTTTTCTAACTCAGTATTTCAATCGAGCGCCGTATCCCACACAGCGGGAGGTGGAGAAGCTAGCAGCCAGTCTCTGGCTGTGGAAGTCAGACATCGCCAGCCACTTTGTCAACAGAAGGAGGAAATGCGTACAGGAATGCAGAACCCAGAACGCCAGCGTGCTGCTTGGGTTCAGCATGCACGAGGTCAGCAAAGTTAGTCATGAGCTGGCATTTGTCCAGGACGCCGTGTTTGAGGTTAGTGATAACAAAAGGCGGACATCTAGGACATGTATTGGGGTGTCTGAACAAGCTCGCCGGAGACACAGGGAATCTGTAGCTGCTAATGGTGGTGTGGCGCCACCACCAAAGGGAAAACCAGCCAGAACTGTGGAAGGTTCTAAAGCAACGTCGTCTGGCCCCAAAGCCAACAGTGCCAGCAAAGACCAAACCAAGACAATCAACAGGACCTGCCAACAGAAAATGCCTCTAGACCTCTCTGAGCCCATCGCCATCGACTCTGACAGTGACGAGGAAGAGCAGCAGAAGCATAGAAAAGAACAAGAGGGACAACTACATCTCCATGGTAACGAACAGCTTACCGGAGCTAAGGAGAGAATGGAGCCAAGGACGAGGGCCAAGATTGTTTCAGATCTAGATGATATGTCAGACGAGGACGATGAGGACGACGAAGACGATGACGATGAGGATGATGACGAAGAAGAGGAACATGTAGAGAATGGCTTCGGTCCCAAAGACGGCTCGGAAAGACAGGCTGCTAAAGGAAGAGACGCTCTACCTATCATTATTCCCAAGTTTGTACCTTCATCTGCGAGAAGCGGGAGAGACGGAGCGCAGCTGGGCAAACAACAGGTCTGACTGATTAAATCAAAAAGACTCCCAACAGTCAGAGAGACAACTTTTTAGATTTGATCCACACCAACAAATCTGCCTCGCCTGAACTGAAGGACACTGCCCTGCTCTGTTCGGCATGTGAAAGAGAGAGAGAGAGCGAGAGAGAGAGAGATAAGGAGATGAAGTCTCCTTGAGTAAAAACTCCCAAACAAGCCATCCAGTGACATTTTAAAGGCAGGACTCAACGAGCAGCTAGGACTGATGTAAAGATCGGTGAACAAAGTTTAACCTTTTCCTCCCTGAGTGAAAGGGAGCGCAAACAAACAGAAAAAGTTTTGTTTTTTTGGCCTTCTGTATACTTTACTACATTGAGATAAGGAGTGATTAATGTTCCGTTAGCCACTGGACTTGTTAAACGTGGCTTAAAATATTGAGTTGTTGTATGGTGAAGCTTTTAATCTGACCAGATAATCCACCATTTTTTCATGTAGTCAAACTGAGAATAGGTAGTGTAAATTTGTACAGTCTTTTAGACATGTTTGGACAAACGTTGCCGTACATGTACCCTTAAATATTTGCTATTACCTGTGTGTAAGGTAGCCTCATACGTTCTACATTGGTATGCTTAACGATAGGTGTCGCTTTGGTGGCTGGTATTTTCTTGTATGTTTAAGTTTATTTTTTAACAAAAACCTAGTTTTTTTGGCAAAATAATATATCTATATATAAATAAAATAACAAATTGATTTGTTTTTGCTGTTAACTTGATTAGATTTTATTTTTTTATTTGTATCCTTTTCATTTTTAGTTGGACCCCCCCCTTGAAAGAATAGTGGCACTGAGCTGTTATCATTCTTTTACAGTATAAAGGAGTATTTCATCCACTTTTTGCAGCCCTGTGCTCATGATCCTTGACTGTACTGTAACTGCTCTCCATTTTTCACAATTTTAACTTGATGTTTCTTTGACCCACAAGACTGGACAGTAACTACCTTACTGACATCCACAAAAGTGAAAGCTTTTTTTTTTTTCTTTTTTTTAAGAGTTATGTTTAATCTTCTTTTTTTTTTTTTTGAATTGTGTGTATTTGTTTCATGTTTTCATTTTTCACTTAAGCATTTATGAACAATAAAGTGCTGTAATTGTGCTTCTCACAGAAATGATATGTCAGTTTTGTTGTTTACAGAAAGGGAAAGAAGTCTGTTTCACAGCATACATTTTGACTTTTCATAGTAGGAAAAGCACAAGTGTCACAATGGCTCCGTTCTGTTCAAGCATCCCAGTAAGACCAGACAGTGAGTCAGCATGTGCATTATAAGGGCTGCTTCCCATTTCAATAATGTGGCTTCTCTCCCCTCATTCTCGTCTGTTCTTACGTCTTTCCTCCGAGGAAGAGGAAGAGGCACCTCAACTATTTGAATGTGTAAAATTAGTGTGCATACAGTACTGTGTAAAAGTTTAGGCAGTGAAAGTAAAGTGAGGATGCTTTCAAAAATAATGCCAGTAATTGTTTTTTATTTATTAATTAACTTCATAGCAAGTGCAGTAAAGAGGAGAAATGTAAATGAAATCTACATTAGTTGTGAGCAGCTTTGTCTTTAAAACACCTGCACACAGTTTTTCAGGTACTTGGCAGGTCTTCGAGAAGTCGCCACAGTTCTTCTGTGGATTATGGCGTCTCAGCTGCTTCTGTCTATGTTGAGATCAGAGCTCTGTGGGGGCCAAACCATCTGTTGTAGGACTCCTTGTTCTCCTTGTTGCTGAAGATAGTTCTTTATAACTTTGGCTGGTTGTTTGAGGTCATTGTGCTGCAGAAAAAAATGGGTTGACCAGATGCCTCCCAGATGGTATTATATGCATTAATGCATAGGCATTGGCATTATGTGCATATGTGTAGGATGCCCTTTTGCCTTCAGAGCTGCTTTAATTCTTCATGGCGTAGATTCAACAAGGTGCTGGAAACATTCCTCCAATATTTTGGTCCATATTGACATGTATTACACAGTTGCTACAGATTTGTCAGTTGTATGTCCATGATGTGAATCTCCTGGACATAGCCATTAGAAGATGGGTACAATGTGGTCATAAAAGGATGTACATGATCGGCAACAATACTCGGGTAGACTGTAGGCTTGGTACTAAGGGGCCCAAAGTGTGCCAAGAAAATATCCCCCACACCTTACACCATTACACCACCGCCATCCTGAACCATCTATACAAGGCAGAACGGATCCATGCTTTCGTGTTGTTTACGCCAAATTCTGACCGTACCATCTGAATGTCGCAGCAGAAATCGAGATTCATCATACCAGGCAATGTTTTTCCGATCTTCCATTGTCCATCTTTGGCGATCCAGTGCCAATTGTAGCCCAGTGTCCTATGTCTTTGCTGACAGGATTGGCACCTGGTGCGTTGGTGTGGTCTTCTGCTGCTGTAGCCCATCTGCTTCAAGGTTCGACATGTTGGGTGTTCATGGTAAATGGACTGTACTTATATAGCGCCTTTCTAGTCTGTGCGACCACTCAAAGCGCTTTACATGACATGTCATATTACCCTTTCACACACATTCATACACTGATGGCAGGGGCTACCACGCAGGGTGCCAACCTGCCATCAGGGGGATCTAACCATTTATACACATCCACACACCGTTGGCACAGCAACGGGAGCAATTTTGGGGTTAAGTGTCTTGCCCAAGGACACATCGACATGTGGACTGGAGGAGCCGGGAATCGAACCACCAATCTTCCAATTGGAGGATGACCGCTCTACCTCCTGCCCACAGCCGCCCAGTTCAGAGATGCTCTTCTGCAAACCTCAGTTCTAACAAGTGGTTATTTAAGTCTCTGTTGCCTTTCTATTAGCTCAAACCAGTCTGGCCATTCTCCCCTAAACCTTTGTGTGTGTATATATAAGTATATATTGTCTTTTTTTGGACAAATCTACCCCAGAGATGGTTGTTTGTGAAAATTCCAGTAGATGCAGTTTGTGAAATACTCAAATCAGCCCCTCTTGGCGTGAACTTTGGCAGTTGGCTTTGACAGTGTCCATGTAATTAACTGCATTCAGTTGCTGCTACGTGATGGACTCATTAGATTATGAGCAGTTGAACAGGTGTACCTGATAAAGCAGCCAGTGGATTATCCAACAGTGTATATGTATGCCTGCTGACTGCTCCTTTGATACTGATTAAAGATCTACTTCAGTGTCAGGGCATCACTCATAGAAATAATACAACCAGACACCAGATCAGTAAAAGAATAGAGCAGTCATGAGGAAGCAATAAAAATGACTATAAATACTCTGAATAAAATCTATAGACTTGTCAGTATGTGAAAGACCACAGGTAGAGTAATGATTTATATTTACTGTCCCATCAGATCGGATGATCATTCAGATTTCAGTGAAAAAGTAATTCCTCGCTCCAAGCTCCTGTGAGAGCCTCCTCTCTTTCACATTTAAGGGACTGGAACATCGTCGATGATTGCAGACCTCAGTCGATTTCTGGGTCACAGGCTTGAGGACAGGAGGAAGCAACATTAGTAGAACGGAAAGAACCCCTGAACCCTGAAAATGAAACAGCTGAATGGAATTCAGCCGTCAATACAGTCCTTCTCCCTCTCTGGGTCAAAAATGTGTTTTGCTTCTCTTTCCTTAACAGTGAAGTAGGAGACGTCTCATATATCCAGCAGGTAAACTTTGGTAATGAACAATATTTAGTTATTTAGCCATTCTGAATTTTTCCATCATTTACAACTTTTAATCTTTTAATTGAACAGTTTTTGTGGAAAAGAAAGCATAAAAAACATGTCAGGAGAGAATCTTAGAATGTTTTTATTTACACCTGTGCTTTTCCAGCTGTGACATGCATTACCTTTTAGACTAAATATTGTAAATATACTTCGGATATTTACACAGTTTTTCCTTAAACTTGATAAAGTTAATGCACTTTCACATTAAAAACTCCAGGGACGTATTAAGTGTACAAGCCCTCTTTGAGTGCAGTTGAAGGTTGTATGGTAATAGTGAGGGAAACGCACAGATGCATTGATGGCTGTAGAGTGATGGTTCTTAAACTGGGGGTTGGAACCCATCCAAGGATTTCAATCTGAGGTGTCTCCAGATAATTCAAGACATACAGAAACTTCTTCAGGTCTTTAAATCTCCTTTTTAGATGAGACAACTCTGAAAAGGAAAAAAAAAATCACTGCAAACAACTCAAGACCACAACCTGTGATGAGATGTTGCTTCACATTTAGGCGTCACAAGCCAAAAAGGAGAGAAGAGCACTACTGTAGCGCAACACCGCCCCGTTGCTTTTCCAACAACAACTCCTCAGTTTGGAATATCCAAGACACCAACCAGCTGTTAACAAATATCTCTCTTGCAAAACATTGTTCACTGTTGAAATGTATTACTCAACCAGAAAAACACTGTGAGCCAGTGTGGGGGTAAAAAAAAAAAGTTTTTACACTGAATTGGCAGTGATGTAGGAGGAGGGATCATCCAAAAGTGGGAAACAAACAATGGGAACATCAGGGATACACAAGCAGCTTTGTTGTCTATACTGTGGGAAGGGGAGAGTGGCATATATTCATATACATTATAAATACAATACTTCCTCAGCAACAAAACTGTCAGCTTTCCTGTAAAGAAAAGCAAAGATTTTGGCACAGAAACTGAAAAATGAAATTCTAAATAAGGGTTTGGTTTCTACAGAAATATTTGTCTTCAAAGGTGAAAAAAACTGAATATGAGACATACAGTACCACAGTCATTTGGTTTTCTGCTTTAAGTCAATGTGGGTCTATAGTGTCACCAAAGCATGCACCCTCCAGGTATGAAAATAATCCTTTCCTCTTTCTGAGTTAATTGAATCCTAATTGAATTGAATATTTAATTTACCAATCAATTCTGAAACATCTTGACAAATCCATCAGCGCAACTTTAATGAGATTTCACAGCCGGGGCAGGGAATGCACTGATGGGATTTTATTCCCATGTGTTGATCATTTCTGGAGAAGAAATCCTCCTCCATCCCTCATACATAAAGGATGTGCACGTCAACCCGTTCGCTGTAACCGTATGAAGTTTTTTAAACTTGTGACATGGGTGGCCAGGAATATCCAGCATTGCTTGGTAACCAAAATGAAGTTGCTGAACAGAATTAGAACAAAGGTTGGGAGGTAGAGAGATGCTTGATGAAGCTTCGTTAGAAATGTTTTTGAGTATGTAAACAGCAGGTTGAGAGTAATGGGTTAGGGTTAGGGTTAGGGTTAGATTTGACTTGTGTGGTGAGGTTACACTTTTGGATCTTTTTCCTCAAAATCCAGTATCTCTTGCTTCTATTCCAAGTTGCACGATGAGAGGATTTAAGAAAGCATGAAACTGAATATATAAAGAGCTACAACATGTCCTCCTCCTTTCGGCCTGGTTATACAGCTGCACCAAATGGACCCTGTGTGCATCTTACCAATGATCAGATGTGGAAAAGCCTCGGTTGGAAATAGAACACTACATTATTAACCTTTTTCTGAGGTGTGCCATTGGATGAAAGCTTCTCTCCCAGAGATGGGATGAATCAGATCGGAGTTAAATCAAATGAGTCCACCAACCCAGGTAAATTGAGTAAGATTAGATGCGTGCGCTCACTATACATATTTTTACCTCCAAGTGTTTCATTCCAATCCCATCCTTTGCCGCCCTGGGATGAGGAATCTAAAATGGAGGGAAATTACCCCAGTGCAAGAGGGAGAGAGAGAGAGAGAGAGAGAGAGAGAGAGAGAGAGAGAGAGAGAGAGAGAGGAAAGAGTCTCCTTGACTGGCTAGTCAGTGTTGCTATGCTGTTGTAAGGAGCGAGAGAGGGAGGAAGGGAAGGATGGAGGGAGGGAGGGAAGGAGTGGTGGGGGAGGTTGAAGGAAAGAGAGAGAGTGAGAGAGAGTGAGAGAGGCCTGGCAGACTGTGGGGGAGGCGGAGGCCTCATCTGCAGTGCTGTGTGCAGAAGGAGCGCTTAACAGCCTTTCAAAGGGGGGAGGGGAGGGGAGGGGAAGTGAGAGAGAGAGAGAGAGTGGGAGACGGAGGGAAGGGGTAGTGGGTCGGGGGGGGGGGGGGGGTGAGAAAGGAGGCTGGGGGGAGGGGAGGAGAGGAAAAAGGGAGTAAGAGAGGGACAGGAGCCCGGGCGAGGGAGGAGATATGGCGAGAGGAGAAGGAACGGAGTGGTTTGGACTGGAGGGTGGAGAAGCAGAGCTGAAGGGGGGAGAGGAGAGGAGAGGGGAGGAGAGGAGAGGGTGGAGGAGAAGAGAGAGACAGAGAGAGAGGCAAGGTAGAAAGCAGGGGGAGGAAGCAGGGGGGAGGGGGAAGGGAGGCAGAAGGAGAGGGGGGGAGGGGGGATGCTGGTGGTGTAGAGACTGGCGCCCCCTGTAGCTGGAGGAGAGATAGAGAGGCCCGGGTGTATGTGTGTGTGAATATATGTGTATGTCTGTGTGTGTGTGTGTGTGTGTGTGTGTGTGTGTGTGTGTGTGTGTGTGTGTGTGTGTGTGTGTGTGTGTGTGTGTGTGTGTGTGTGTGTGTGTGCTGTTAGACACAAAGAGGTACGGGGGCTGCCGAGACAAAACAGCCCTTGTACTTAAACGCTTAAAGAAGGCTAATTACCCAAACTGTCTACAGGTCAGTTCAACATTCACCCCAATCACCCCCCATCACCCCCCTCCACCCCTCCATCCACCTGACCTCATCCTGCATCCATCTGAGCACTGATCTCCCAACATAAAAAACCACAGGACAATGCCATCTGCAGGGAGGGAAGAGAGAGAGGGGGGAGAAGGGGGGGCATGTAAGGAAGAGGAGGTGAGGAGATGTGTGTGTGTGTGTGTGGGGGGGGGGGGGGGTTGTGAGCAGGTTGTAATATAATAACGGCTGCAGTGGAGTCACTGATGGCGCCCCCTGTTGGAAAGTCAGAGCCGGAGTGAAATCCCTCCTCGGCCCTGCAGGGAGAAAAGATGAATTAATGGTAAATGTTTTGTTTCAGTGTGATGGTGGTGGTGGTGGTGGTGGTGGTGGTGATGCTGCCTGTGCACCGTCTCACCCTGCACTCCCACATTCGCTGAATATTGCCAGTCGCTAGAGGTCATCTAGATCAAGGTGCCACACAAAGTGGGACAATAACACCATCACTGAGACAGAGTGAGAGAGCAAGAGAGAGAGAGAGAGAGAGAGAGAGAGAGAAGGAGGGAGGGAGGGTGGAGATGGTGGTGGAGGGGTGGAAGCTTAAGAAAGGCCTTGCAGACTGCGGGGGAGACAAGAGGCCTCCTCTGCAGCGTTGGGTGATGGAGTAGGGGTGGGGGTGGGAGGGGGAGTTGAGAAGGGGGGAGTGGAGAGAGAGAGAGGGAGAGAGAGAGACAGAGACAGAGGGAGAGGGAGATGGTAGAAGAGTTATCCCACTGCTAGCGCCTCCTGCAGTTGGAGTGGGCTCGCTACACACACACACACTCACACACACACATACACACACACATACACACACACTCACACAGTCATACACACTTCAAATGATTCATGGAAAGATTATGGTGAAATTGAATCATTCAGTAGGCAGAGAGAAAAAGAAGAAAAAAACCCCCAACAAGATATTAAAAGAAAGAAGAAGAGAGCGAGACGTGATCGAGGAAAAAGGGGAGAAAATCGTGAGTCGTGATGGGGGGGAAGGACGGTGAGAGAGACTGAGACGAGGAGAAGATAAAGAGACGTGCAGGGAGAGGAGAGGAAAAAACGGTGACGGGCTCCATGAGTGCACAGAGGCAACATGCAGTCACAGTGTCAGTGAGGTGCAAGAGCAGCTGCAGTGCTGGATGGGGTCAATACAGAGAAGAAGAGTCAGGCTGGAATGATTACTGTGAAAAAAAAGAGGGAGAGAGAGAGAGAGAGAGAAAGAGGTCTCCTCTCCTCCTCTTTATTTTTTGGCCTGTGTCCCCCAAAAATGAAGCAATGTCTACTTGTCCTTCTTGGATTGTGTCATTTTGAGGACACCCAGAGTCCAGAATTTCACTTACTTGAACATTTGAACACCTGTTAATGTGAACGTTTGCAGTATTTCATCTATTTTAAGGATTGTGAGGCCTGATGAGGTGAAAGATTCTAGTTTTAACGGTTCAAATTTGACCCATTTTTACATCTGAGAACTGTAAAAATACTTTCTTTCTTTTAGAGTGAAATTTGATGACTTCCCCTAATGTGATCCAGAATATACAAAGAAGAAAATATTTCATTTTTGTAGTGTTTAACCCGTCAAAAAAGTTCAAAAGTCTTCATCCAAAAATGTGTTCATTCTTCATGTTAATCTAATTTGTTGAAATTGGACCATGTAGTGTTTTTATATAGTTCTTTCTCATAAAAACTAAACTCTCTCTCTCTGTTCTCTCAGAGCTTCATTAAGGATAACTCATGTTTATTTGTGACTAATAATGTCTTTATGAATGATTTGTTGTTCAGTAACTTGCTATAAAGAATAATTATGAGGAAATATACTGTGACAGGTCAGAAAATGAACAGTATATCAGGGTTAAACTCATTTTAAGGATTTTATGAGCCCTCAAAAGGTGAATTAATACTGTATGTCACTTATTTCACCAATGTTTAGAACACAAGGAGATAAAAATAGAAGGTGTTTGGGATTTTTAAAGGCTTGAAGAGGGTAAAGAACTAAAATTTAAGGGTTTTTGGACATCTGCAGAGGTGGAAGATTGAAGATTTAACTTAATGTAACATCTTTAGAGGCTTGAAGAAGTGAAAATACAAAGTATTAAATGTGAATTACAACAATTTTTAGAGGCTGAGGACAATGCAATATTCTACATGAGAGAAAAATATGTTTTCTACAATCATCTTTTAAGGTTTATGTTTGAAAGATGAAATCATGCAGTTCACTGTTCAAAAGCTGTGGAAAATGATTATCCTTATTTGTTCAGATTGTTGCATGTTGGATGCATCTCAATATTCCAGCTGTATCCTTAAGGGTAATAAAATAGCTGCAATAGAAGTTCCAATCACACACATGAATCCTCCATGCATCAGGACTTTCAGCCACCTATCTAAAATATAGGATATGAATCTATAGCACATCATTCACTGCAATAGAGTGACTCAACAGAGTGTTACCTGTCTTTTGTAGAGGAAGCAGTGCAGTGGCCCTCATTTATACAATACATGGGAATTGACTAACTACTCTTCCTATTGGTCCTGCTGCATGGTATATAGAGATACAATATGACTGTGCATTGCAGTGCATTTTTATTCACCTGAACAAAGTGACAGCCAACACACATTGCAAACAGCTTCCAGTTTGCTTGTCAAAAATGTGAATCAAACTTTCCAGGTTGTTGCATGAATAGAGCTGCAGAAAACTCAGCTGGTGACATCATGATCTCACAGGAGAGAGACACAGAGAGAGACCCAGCAGACAGAGGGGGCCTCTGCGGTCGTGTGTGCACTGAAGATAGAAAGAGGGAAGTGACCGAGAGCAAGGGGGAGTACGTGTGTGAGTGCACGTGTGTGGCGGCGGGTGCCTGATACTTCCATGGAAAGGACGAAGAGCAAAGAAAAGCTTTGCTATGATGGCAACGAGGCAGCTGCTTGCGCCCCTTGTAGGAGGGAGGAGGATGTATGCTGCATTGCATTGCACATATTGCAGAGGGGAAGGTGGGAGGGGTGAGACGCAGAGGAGGGAGGAAGTCTACTGGGAGGTCAGATACTTTATCTACAGAGCTGTGTACACATCAGGCAGGGGAGAGGTAGACCAAAGATGGGGGTTGGGGGGAGTGAGGAACGTGGTGGGGGTGACCGAAGAGGGCAATAAACTGCTAGTAAGTGTCTGGGGAGCGATGTGTCTGTCAGTTTGATGTCTTTCTGCTCCACAAGCCAATCAGAGAACATTTTTTTTACTGTATAGCAATGCATTAATTTCTTTTGAGTGAAATGCTCCTTTACAGATGTCCGCATCCATAGCAACGAGTCTTGTTCGAGAGTATTTCAGGTGGATAGATGCTCTCCAAAAGCGGTCTTGATCCTGCCTGCTCTGTCCAGCTGAAGGACAGTCTCTGTAGTCAGTGTATGACCCTGCTACTCCAAAAAAAAAGAAAAAGAAAATGTTAGTCCAAAAGGAATGAATGTATTGTTTGCCCTTGGAGTTGTTCTCTGTGCTCTTTCAATCAAACTGGGAGTTCTTCATCACAAAGACCCAAACTCTAGTAAAGCCTGTATGTACTTGATGATTCCATTTTACAAAAGCTACAAAGTTATTATCAGTGATTTTAATTTTTTAAAAGTTTGTAAAGTTCACAAAATTCCACAACTCATAAGAGATTTGAAGCTTCAGTTCTTTGTATGTATGTCATATTGTATGTAATATTTATGGAGAACAACAGCTCTGTGGGAGGCATGGAAAACAAAAACAATAAAAATTTAATTTTCAAGACTCATAAATAGAAAGTGTGGTGTGTAGAAAGTGGCTGACAGTGACCTGACAGTAGATCATAAAAGGAATCAATAGATTAAGGGGATTCATAAAAATGTATTACAGAAAATAGTTGATGCCTTATTTTGTTTTTTCTTGTAAAATTCTGCATTCTTTTACCTCCTCTGATAAGGGGGTCAAAGCAGCCTTTGCTTCATTTTAAGGGGTCACATGCTAAAAAGGTTAGGGACCTCTTATGTCATGTATAAATGATTGGTGCTAAATAGTAACACACATTGATTTGATCCTTTTAAGAACACCCAGAGCCAGCCTGTACCACTGTTTCAGACATTTTTACTCTGTGATGATATATATATATATATATATATATATATATATATATATATATATATATATATATATATATATATATAGATAGGCCTACATAGGGACTCCTTTCCTCTAGCTCAGGTTTTATGGGCATATAAGTACAGTGTATTTACAGTGAGGTCAGCTATCAGTCTGGTATGTGTCTGTTAATGCCTCTTGTGTCTAGTTCAATTCAACCTCCTGACTGACTGAGTCAAACACCATTCATTTCCACCAACACTGGCCTCAAAGCTCAACAGTCATGATAGTTAGTGAGCTTTTGATGTGCTCGTTGGTGGATTTTGTAACTTTGGGCAGAATCGGGCTAACTGTTCCCAGTCTTTATGCTGAGCTAAGCTAAGCTAGCCATGCTGCTGGATGTAGCTTCATGGTTAGCAAACAGCTGCGATCTTAACTCATCTTAGTCTAAGCAAAACAGCGAATAAGTGTATTTATGTCAAACTTTTCCTTTGACATTATCCTGTCTATTAGGTCCAACAATTGCTGTTAAATTTGGTACACGGTGGTGATGGGTTAGCAGTCACAACTGGAAATACAAAAGCTCAATTTCCTCCCAATGTAAAATTATTTGTACTTTAAAAAGTTGAATTGAATATGGATTCTTAAACAATGGAACACACATGCATGCATTTGGTTACAATCAGGACGTTTGCTGCTACAGTCTTATTT
The DNA here is from genome assembly GCF_027409825.1 of Scomber japonicus. Taxonomy (NCBI): domain Eukaryota; kingdom Metazoa; phylum Chordata; class Actinopteri; order Scombriformes; family Scombridae; genus Scomber; species Scomber japonicus. Next base: position 6,309,594 of record NC_070581.1, on the reverse strand, counting down.
GGTGTTTTCTGACCTGTAGCTTATGGCGGCTAATCTTAGCAAACTTTAGATAGATGCTGTGTAAATTACAGGAATGAGTATTTTTCCTCTTATTTTACCTTTACCTTTACCTTACTAGTCTTTTTCTCTACTTGTGTGCCTGTTAAACTACATTTCCAAATGTCACTTATTAAGTAAAAGTAAAAAACACTGCACTCAATCAAAAGACAAAGGGAGGCTAGGGTATGTAGACAAGCTCAAAGTCCAAAGCACAAAAAGGGTTTGCACACACAAATTTATTCAATATTTATTTTATTTTATTTGTCCAATACAAGAAGAGAAGAATTAAAAAAACCTAGTTGATTGGTGCTTTGTGCTTTGTGCTTTAAACATGTCACATGATGAAGTCTTAAGAGCAGCTGATTGAAGACAATCTTGGGAAATAAAGGCTATTTTAACGTGACATTATTCAACCACTTGTGGTCACAGTGGCCTCTCAGCATAAGTTATATAGACTCGTTTTAATGGAAACAGTCATTTTGAGTGTTTCGCTCATTACTTACAAATGTTAATGAAATGTCTCCCATAGCTGCCTCTGACCATACAACACTATCCCATGACATTCACTACAACTTAGAGTCAGTTTTCATTTAATTTCTTTTTTCAGGCCCATATTCCAAGTACTGTGGTGTAATAAACAAATGTAAACCTTTATACTTCTATATCGCTCTATATTTCGTCCACTTAATTTGAATTATTTATCTAACTGTATTATTTATTGTATGTATTATATTGAGTTATATTGTATTTTTGACTTCAGCTTGTCTCAGGGCTCCATAGTATGGCAATCATATATCAGTGGTAAATTAAGATTATTCGGACAGTATGTTTGAGCTGTCAGGCATGTAAGAGGTCTGTGAGTCAGCCACCCATGACGAACTCTTGCTGGACAATTTGGTCTACCTTCTAGCATGGCAGAGCCAGCACTACATGAATGACTGAAGTCTGGAGAGGATTAAGATTTGAGGAATCATGTGACCTTCAAATCCGTCCTCTCCTCTTTCTCCTCTTCATACAGAGGGAACCTCAATCCACTCTAATACTATTCCTGGGTTCCAAATGGATGTGATTAAATATGCATCACTTGGTTTTATAATAATATTACATACTTGGCATTTCATTGCCATAATAAAAAGCCTTCCTAGAAGGACTAAGACTGTGGCACTTAATAGTGAATTATTGGGTCCTTGGGTCCTTTTGGTGCTTTAACTTCTCAACCTTTGCTGTGATATTTGTAAAATACCATAAGTAAGTGTGTCATGTGGTTACTGTGGTTTTCTGTCATCTGGAGGAAAAGAATGGTGGGACACAAATGAGAAAAAAGTACAGTGCTTTGTGATGGTTGGCCTTTATGTAGTATATAAATCTCTCCTGGCTGGTTGCTCCTTGCTGTGTACATTTCGTAGAAATCAATATCAATGTGCCTGTCACTGTCACACTGTTCCTCACAGTTTTAAAAAGCTTGAAATATACTGCCCATTCCTTCCAGAGCAATGAACAAAAGGACCTGACATTTTTAGAGCTAAACAGAACTTTTTCTGAATTCAAATCAGTTTTAAAAGATCTGGAAAATTGTGCTCTGCATAAATGTTCTTGCATCTAAATGTATTACTTTTGATATTATTTTAATAATTTTGGAAATCTAAAACCATTTATACATTTTAACATTTTACAAGTAAAAATGAAATTAAAAATCCAAGTTAAGTAAAAGTACTGCAGTATTAGTGATGTAGTATGCAGTATTACAGTAAAAGTACTGCAGTATTATGAGTGATGTAGTATGCAGTATTACAGTAAAAGTACTGCAGTATTATGAGTGATGTAGTATGCAGTATTACAGTAAAAGTACTGCAGTATTATGAGTGATGTAGTATGCAGTATTACAGTAAAAGTACTGCAGTATTATGAGTGATGTAGTATGCAGTATTACAGTAAAAGTACTGCAGTATTATGAGTGATATAGTATGCAGTATTAACCCTAACCCTTTTTCTCTAACCTATCATTTGAACATTTATTGAAATGAAAGCATGTGAGAAGTTTAGAAGGAAAAATCACTATTTGGTGGAGCTGTTAACAACTCATAGACATGTGAAATGTGAGCTGACTACACACTGCTTTTTGACGTCAAAGACAAAAAGGTTGGAAACCACTGGTTTCATCTTTAACAATGTGTTGTATTTTAAAAGCTTGTTATATTATCCATTGTGTCAAATCTTCATCTGAATGGTAACTAAAGCTGTCACAATACTAATTAAAATCTCTACAGTGGATTCATGTTATTGACATCTTAATAGTGATTTAAGGGCTGCTTGCTATATACCATAACAATAATTCTATGTGAAAAGTAGTGGAGTGGAAGTATAAAGCAGCATCACATGGAAATACTCAAGTAAAGTACAAGTACCTCTACATTATACTTAAGTACAGAACTTGAGTAGATGTACTGAGTAGCTTTTCATGACAGTGTGACAGTGAGCCAGCATGCACAACACAGGACCCTCAAACTGAAGCAACTATTGTATTAGTTACACCTGTGTCTTTACACTGTGACATCAAATGCCTTCCATCTACTGCATCTACCTGACATATGCTGCTGTGTGTTATCCTCCTTTCCTTATTCACTCCCAACTTCATTTGCAAACTGTCAACTTCTTTTGCACGCTTTAACTTTGATCTAATGTATATTTTACTGGAGTGACTCGAAGGGACTGACAGGAGTCTGGGAGTTCCATGTCCTGAGCAAAATAATGAATATTTTAAAGATACTGCACACCCTCACAGGTGTTTTCACTCTCATTCTGGATGATTGATGGTTGATTTTTCCTCTGATTACAGCTGGGAAGAGCCATGCCGGGATGATACCACCAATCTCCATATACTAATATCAGTGATGTCAGTAAGAACTGCATGTTTAAGATAAGCTGGTGCTATAAGTATCTGGACAATTCTGATCCTATTTGGAACTGAATAACATCACATATTTTCAACAAATTTGGACATGTTACCTTTTTACCAAATAAATGACCTGTTATTAAGTTGTCATTATTTCATCAAGAGGCTCTTAAATTGGAAGATTTGACAGGTCCTTATTTTTCCACATAATGCTTGCTTAAAATAGACAAAAGTGGTGGGTTAAGCTTTATGTAATTTTAAATGACCTAATATTAAGTTGTCACTGTTTTAATCAACAAGCTCTGTTAGCTTGAAAGATCGGCCATGTCCACATATGCTATTATAAAGGAACAGATCACATATCTGCATTGATCACAGTCCTGCTATGGTTCAGATTCTTTACATAACCCATACATGAATAGTTAACGCACACATTTGAATGACCTATTCCTTTTACATCATTTCACTCATTTTAGGTTTGTTAAAACTGTCAATTCCTATTTTAATAAAGGTATTTATCTGTCATTCATTTTATTATTGATCCCAGTGCATGTCAGTAAAAACTGTAATGTTACTGTAATGTTTTGGTTACACACATTTTTAAGTTTCATTGTCACAAGAATAATTAACCTGAGCACACTGTCAATTGTGATATACTGAAAACAATTTTTTATACTCACAAATTGAACCATATAGTTTGCTATCTTTTCTTTGAGGAATATAATGTCACAGGTTGTCCCAACCAACAAGGTGCAGCTATCAGAAAGAGGGAGACAGCCTGAGTTAACACTGTATATTCATTTCTATTTCAATCCCCACACTGATGGTAAATGAAACAAGAACTATTTTTCATATTTCATATATTTCTTTACAAAATCCTGTCACACAACAAATGATAATGAAATGACATCAAATGAAGGTCTGTGGTATCATTAGTATCAATTTAGTGTCCCTAACATGAAAAGATTTGGAATCACTTGCACGATACAAACAGGTCACAATGACCTTCCCTGCTGAATCATATGCTTGTTCACCTACATTCTACTGACTGCCATACATCTAATTCATTAGTTAACATTAGATAACACTTAAGTTCTTAAAGTATCTTTAAAATGATACTTTGTTAAAGGAAAAAATAATTAATTAGTGCCTCATTATGATCACTGACTGACTGTAGGACATCGATCAAATCAATTTCCATCCACCACTGCACCACTGCTTATAATAGTGGCACATCCTGTATTAATACTGTACTGTGTGTACTAATACAGTACAGTATTTGTCACCATATGCAATTTACAGTGTGTGTGTATTTCAAGTGTGCCCATACTCTGAGCCAGTAGCAGTATAGGGCTTTATGGTGTTTGGCCAGTAGATGTCACTATACAACAAGAAACACACAGCATCATCTATAACGTTTCACATTTACTGCCCACTTACTTTTTATATCTATAATTGACATCTTAATAGTGATTTAAGGGTCAGCTTCTTGCTATATACCATAAACAGTCATGTAAACAATCTAATGTAAACAATATGAAAGTGATACCACATAATGTATAATATAAGCAAATGTATTTTTGTTAGATTTTTGCACACAATTACAATATCTACAGTAATAAAAAATGACTTATGATGTGTCTGGTATGCTACAAGTCAGAGGACATCTATGATGGAAGTTAGGGTCACCAGCAACATCTTGTTAATGTCTATTATGTTATAATAATTTCAGTTACTGGAGCTTAACACAACACAGTGAGATAATATATGGACCTTAATAGTTCAATCAGTGATAGTAGTGCAGTTATTTAGCCCACTGAGATGAAATACTGGATTAATTAACTATCATTATTATTTCCTCCCATCAACTAGTTGAAAAACTGTATTAGTCCCACAATGGGGACATTTGTATTGTCACAGCAGCAAGTGGACAGTAATAGAATATAAGAGCAGCAATAAGAAAAAGAATAGAGAACAATAAATACTAAGTACAAAAAAAACTATAAGAACAATAATAGTAAGAAATATATAGTAAAATAGTTGTGACATTATTTACATTATTAAGAGTAATATTGGTATTGAGTGGTAATATACCAGATATTCTTATTGCACAGATTAAAGTGAAATAAATATATATGTATATTATATGAATATTGCACACAATTGAATTTATTAGTGTTCGTATACATGAAATACTAATATTGCTGAGGATTGGACATTCAAATAGTCATACATTCAGTTGCTGTGTTACTTATGGATGTAATTACAGTCAGAATAAATCATTCTCCTGGGGAACTCCTGAAACACCCTCAATGACTCCTGGGGGCCTCATTTTGAGAACCACTGCCATACAAAACCTAATGGGGCTGGAAAGTAGAGGGCTTTTATTTTGAAGTGAAGAATGAGGCAAAGCCATAGACTCAGACTTTTATTGTGAAGTCGCGTCGTCAGGCAGCTCTCCAGGCCCGGAGAGAGAGAGAGAGAGAGAGAGAGGGGGAGAGAGGGAGAAGAAGAAGACGCAGCGACAGTAGAAGCAGCAGAAGAAGAAGCGGTGGAGCGTCTCTCTCACACACACACACACACACACAAACACACCAACACCAACACTAACACTAACACTAACAGCGGCAACTATGACAGGAGACAAGTTTCCAGGCTGAGCTAGGCTGGTCGGCAGCCGCTTGTCCTATTCTCGGAGGGACGACGTAAAGCGCTGGACGTCGAGAAATCCCTGCGCTTGCCTGTCTTACTCCTAAAGTAACGTTACCTGCTGGACACGGACAGTTTGGATATAGACCGGCGACGGCGGCGGCAGGAGCAGCAGGGCGAGTGTGTGAGTGCTTTGGCGGCGAAACATGAACAAAAACCACCGTGTGCCGAGCAGCCGTTCTCTGAGTGCCGTGGAGGTGAAGAGCAAGGTGCATATGGGAACTTTTTTTCCTTCTTCATCCTGTTTGCTCCCTATATGTGTAGTGTTACCTCTCCCGGCTACGGCCACTCCGGCTAATTTAGCCTGCTAAGTGGCTTGATAACAAGTTGCGATGTCGCACAAACTAGCTAGCTTACACAGATACTAACAAATTAAGCTTTAGCGGCTGAGCGTAAGGGTTTGTGTGTCACCGTGGCTCTCTGTATGTTTAAAATAATGTTATTCACCGTGGAGTTGGTGTGATAAGTTTGACAGCTAGCTCGTTAGTTTGAAGGTGGAGGTTATCAGCTGACGGCGCAGTGAGCTAGTGTCACCTGTCACAGTCCCCCCCTCCTCTCCCCACCTCCACCTGCTCCGTCCTAAATATTGACTCAAGGTTAGAGTGTGAGGGATGGAGCCCCAGGGCGCTTATTGCTGCCTAAAACTAGTTTTCTTTATGGACCCAGCCATACATGTTGACACAAACTGTGACATACTGTACATGTTTATGCCATCACCTCACAAGGAAGCAATGCAACTTTTTAGGGCTGCAATCAACCTGCCAGTTAACTTGATTGATTGATCTTTGAAAATGGTGAAACATGTTGGTCAGTGTTTTCCAAAGTCTAATTTTGACGTCCTCAAATGTCTTCCCTTGGCCTGAACAACAATCCACAATTAAAGATATTCAATTTACTGTCAATGAGAACTAAAAACTAGTAAATACTCACGTTTAATAAGCTGGAACCAGGTAATTTTGAATTTTTCTCTTAAAAAATGACTGCAAAGGATTAATTAAGTGTCAAAATAGTTGGAAATTAATTTAACTATTACTAATAACTAATCTAATAATTGCAGATCTATGTTTTTACCACCGCTTTTCATAAAATACTCATTACTTTGTTCATCTATGTCCCAAACTGAGCAGTCTAGGGTCATTCAAAATGTTGTCTGCTCTCGTGTTCTAATCTTACCCAGCCTATAATTAACATAACTCAGCTTTTCACCCACATGTCTTAGGCAGTGTGTGTGTGTGTGTGTGTGTGTGTGTGAGAGAGTGTGTCCAGGATGGCAGTGACTTGTAGATCATCTTTTGTCAGCACCGAGCAACAGTAACCACAACACTCGTTACTCCTCGAGTCTCCATCAACACCGCAGACAGGGACATTGTGCTCATTCTCGGCTATGCAGTCTCCTACAGATTAGACATGTGCTCAGTGCTGCCATTGATCCAGTCAGACCTCAGCGATTTACTATGTTACTCATAAGCCAGCAACGTGTTTTGGGTGTGCTGAAGACAGACGTGTAGTTGTTACGAGCACAACTCACATACCTAACATTCTGCCAGGCTGTGTGAGTAAACCACACTGCTCAGTCTTGATCATACTGCATCCAAAAAAAAACGAGATACACAGACACATCAAAGTGTGAATTAATAATTCATCACATGTGGTGTGTTAGCTTGGTTGACAGTCTCTTCCATATAGCCTGCAGTGGTTTTTGAAGTTATCTAGGCTATCATACCAGTGTGTGTTTACCAATCATAGCTCCAAATATCAGATCCTTAAAGTAGATGAAGGTTTGTATAAGTGATATAGTAAGCTTTTTCCTGCAGCTATCTGATGCTTCTTTTTGTCTCTTAAATCAGCATCACCCTCATTCAAGTGTCTATTTCTTTGCACGACTATCCTCACACGCCTGTCTGCTCACGTTCCCAGTTCGGCGCAGAGTTCCGTCGCTTCTCCCTGGACCGGTCCAAGCCGGGCCGCTTCGATGAGTTCTACGGCCTCCTGCAGCACGTGCACCGCATCCCCAATGTGGAGCTGCTGGTGGGCTACGCCGACGTGCACGGCGACCTGCTGCCCATCAACAATGACGACAACTACCACAAGGCCATCTCAACAGCTGCTCCCCTGCTCAGGCTGTTCCTGCAGAGGAAAGGTAAGCACGTGTGTTTGAACAATACCGCCCAGTTTCCACCAGTTTGTTAGCACACATCTCTGCTCTCTTATATGGAAATACAAACAAAGGTTTAGTGTTTGCTTTTGAATGGTACAGCTTAGAAGTTTGGAATTGTTGATTGTGTAGGAAAATATGTAATTAACCTTTTACATACTGTTCAGGTCAGATTTGACCTGTTTTGACAATTAACAGCTGTAAAAACAACCCAAATGGCTTTTACCCTGAAATTTGATGACTTTTCCAAAAGTGGCCCAAAATGCACAAAAATGTAAATGTGCTCCAAATGTTTGTCAATTGAGGCTGTTCATGGTCAAATTTGACCCGTATGTATTAACATGTCTTTTTGTTAAGTGAATAGTTAATAGTTTTAATAATATAGTAGTTATGAGGATTTCTTTTTATGATCTGGATTCCATAAACTTCTTGTAATTTTCAGTTTCAAGAAAATACATTTAAATAATTATTCCTATGTTATATTTTCATGTCTTAGTAGGACATGAAAAATAAAAAAATGAGTAGTGTAAAAGCTAAAAAATACACTTTCTCTGCTCTCTGAAAATTAATAAAGGTTTAATCACCCATTTATTGATCAGTCAAATCGACTATTGATGCTTTCTAAACAGATATGTGTTTCCAAATTTGGTATAGACACTTTTTATGAGAGGATTCTTAGACTGGGTCAAAATTTACCTGAAACATACTGTGAGGGTGTAGAATATGACCAGTATGAAAGGGTTAAATCTTGTCCACATAATCCAAAAAAGTCAAACAAGCCTTTATGTTAAATCTTGTTATGAAACTTTGCCATTTTTCAGTTCAGTCTTCATGTTGCTGGTGTCTTCCCGGCTATGTCCTTTGGTGTCCTGCTGCTGACCCACATATCTAAAGATCAGCAACCTTGCTAAGAAACAGTGTGTGTATGCAAAGATAATCTCTCTGCAAGAGCTAGACACAACAACAAAAAAAGTGACGATAACGAGCAATGCTCCTCTCAAATGATCTCACATTAAACAAGACAGCCAGTGTCAAGCATGGTCAGATTCCTTAGGAAAGGGGGGGGG